>NW_006285129.1:1736479-1738756 GCF_000327345.1 Myotis davidii | reverse complement strand
TCTTTCCCTTACCACATCTTTGTTGAATAAGATGTCAGTGTTTACATGTTTCCTATTAATGTTAGATGTTTAGACTAATGTTTCCTTAACTATAAATGCTGCTGTAGACCTGCTTTAATAATTTTCCTTGTGTGCATATACAAGTGTTTGATGACTTAAGATAAACATTTTAATTGTTGAGACAAAGAGTATGTCATTTTTGTTGTAATAGTTATGGAAAGTGTAACTCCAGTGACTACAGTTGTCTTCATATCCTGATTTCAGTTCTGTGGATATACACTCAGAAGTGGGGTTGCTGGATCATATAGTAGTTCTTATCCCCATCAAAACCTTAACAGCATTTTTATAGAAATAGAAAAACAATTCTAAAATTTATATGAAACCACAAAAGACTGCAGATAGTCAAAGCAATCTTGAGAAAAAAAATAAAGCCAGAGTCATCATATATCCTGATTTCAAAAAAAATATTACAAAGCTACAGTAATTAAAACAGTATTATACTGGCATAAAGATAGATCTATAGACCAATGGAACAGAATAGAGTCTAATAATAAAACCAGGTATATATGTATATATAGTCAACTGATCTTTGACAAGAGTGCCAAGCATACACAATGGGGAACAGTCTCTTCAATAAACAGTGTTGAGAAAACTGGATGTTCAGGTGAAAAAAAGAAAAGAAAAAAAGAAATTGAGCTTAACTCAAAATGGATTAAAGACTTAAACCTAAGACCTGAAAGTAAATCTCCAGATAAACATGCAGGGAAAAAGCTTCCCGAAATCAGTCTTCGCTATGATTTCTTGGCTATGATTTCACAGGCAACAAAAGCAAATATAGACAAGTAGGACTAAATTTGATTTAAAATCTTCTGCATAATGAGCAATCAACAGAGTGAAAAGGCAACCTACAGAGTGAGAGAAAATATTTTCAAACCAGGTATCTGAGGTTAGAGAAATGTACAGGGTTCCAATCTGTAATCCCCTGAGACATTTCTTATGTTCTCTTTCTTCTCACTTTTCTCAGAGCCTCCCTTTGCAGAACACCCCATCTGTTCCCTCAAGGAAAACCTTTAGTTCAGTGTCCTCAGAGTTGACTAACTTTGCAGGTTGCCTCTCTCTCTAAAGTCAGTCATTTGTAGGTTGACTTGATCTTCCTCCCTCAGACCTTTCTTTCTGCCTCCAGGCCCTCCGTCCTCTTTGGTCTCATTCTTCTCAATTTCTGATTGTCTCTACCACCTCAATACAGACAGGGGATCCGATGTTAGAGAATTGCTCCCCACACTGTGACACAAGAAAAGTCAGCCCTTTGTTGACAGTGCTCTCAGCGACCACTCTCCACTCCGCTCCCTCCCACCCTCAGTCACCCAGGGCCTCTCCTGTGAGAAAAATCCCACCCACTCAGGGTTCAGCCCCACATCAGGAATATCTCCTGGTGCTGGGATGCTGGACGTTCAGGATCTGCAGGAGGCAGGGCCCCTAGCAACCTTGGGAGAAGCAGTCAAACAACAAGTGAGAGTCAGGTGAAGAGAACAGGCTTTATTTTTCTACCTGGTTAGACACAGATGATAACACTGAGGGGAGGGGCTGCCCAGAAGCTTGGAAAATACATGCCTCGTATCTTCTGGGGAGTGCTCACCCCTCCCCCAAGAACATTTCAGCAACCAGCCTGGGAATATTAGAATGGGGTGTCTGGGAGAGGCTGGGCCCAGCGGGGGCTTCTCCGCTGGCTTCTTGTCTCCTCTCAAGTCGCTTGTCTCAGCATCAGATCCAGGTCAGCAGCAGCCCCCAGAGCCGTGGCCACAGCCCGAGCCCCCAGGATGCTGACCACTGCCAGTGTCACAGGACTCGGAGCTCTGGCGCCTGCAGCGGTGGGACCTGCGGTGATGCCTGTGGTGGCTCAGGCAGCAGCCACCCTCCGAGGAGCTGGGGCCACAGCCGCCCCCAGAGCTCAGAGCACAGCCAGAGGGAGCTGGGGGCAAACACTGTGCTGGGCTCTTTGGGGGGCACTTTGGGGAGGGACACTTGGGGGTGCACTTAGGAGGGGGCTGGCACTGCTGCTGGTTCTGCTGGCAGGACATCTCGACAGGAACTTGACCTTGAACAAATAAAAGACATTTTGAGCTCAGAAGCTTCAGAAGTTTCAATGTCTCCTCCCCACAGCTTGTCAAACACTCATCCTCCATGATGACCAAGCTGCCTGCTAAGCCTCAGAAGGGAAAGAAAGGGGAACACGGAGGGGCCACATGCATTTGGATAAAGCACCTTCAAGGATGCCAG
>NW_006285129.1:1724004-1736399 GCF_000327345.1 Myotis davidii | reverse complement strand
GAAATGGGAAGGAGTCCTCAGGACCTTGGCTTTTGGGGCTCACAGCCCCCTGACAGGTGCCTGAGTGGCTCCTTCCTCACCATCATCCCTGACCCCCCTCCACTGCTGCCCACTGTGGGCCTCTTCTCTCTGGTTCCATTCAGATCTGAGCCCCTCTTCCTATACTCCCAGCTGAGGTCTGTCCCCTTCCAGACACTCACCGGATGCAGAGGAGGCAGGAGAAGCTGTTCCCGTGGAGGCTGTGGATGGGGAGCCCCGGGAAGGAGCCCTTTTATCCTGTGCTGGGTTTGTGACGCAGGGCCTGATCATGCGCTGCTTTCACAAGCAGGGGGAGGGGACAGCCGGTGCACCTCCAGGACTAGGCTCCCAGCCTTTTCCCTGAGCACTTGCATAAGGTCCAACTAATGAGGTTCAACCAGGAAGCAGGATGACTGTCCACATAACTCCCCCCGGGGCTTCCTTGGAGCCTGACACTCCCCTTCCTTCCTTGCTTCCTGCCTTCTCCCAGCTGCCATGCTTCGGTTCAGCCCGTCTCAGGTACTGTCCTGGGAGCAAGGATGGCTATGAAAACATTCTGTCCTTGCATTCTACCGAGAGACCCACATGGGCAATTAATAAATTACAAAACAATTCCAAGTGATACATATAATTTAATGTGCACAGTGTCTCCAGGATGTTCTAGTGACCATGACCTTCAGAAATAAGTGACTACTTCCCCGTGAGCTCCTGGCAATGAGATGTGGGCAAGGGACAGGACTGGTACAGGGCCCTGTCTTGTGGAGTGAGCCCTCGGATGACCTCCTGGCATCCAGGGAGCAGCATGGAGTTTCAGGCATGAAGGGAGCAGACCCGGCTAGGTGCTGATGGACAACTAAGGACATTGACCAGTTTTAAAAATGTGTATTTCTTTCTTACTGAATTTACCTAAACTCAAAACTATTTGCACATTGGAATCTATGATACTATCTAGCTATAGAAAAAAATATAATTAGGGCTATGAACTTTAATAAATCATATGTAATCTACATAATTTTTGCTGTTGTAATAATATCATATCCTGGATTTATATTTTCTTATAAAGAAAAATGTTCATGGCCTTTTGTTAACTGGTAAAAAGCAGGTGATAAAGCAGCACACATAGTTAATTAAATGATTTTGAATGGATTCTTTTTTATAGGATATGTATTTGCCCTTTAATGACCATTCAAAACTATAGGACTAGCTTCCTACCTTTAGACACTTTTGTTTTTCTCACTTCACTCTAAAACTCAACCACACTGAAGCATAGTGATCCCATGAGTTATTTTAAGACCCTACTGAGGGCCCTGGCTGGTGTGGCTCAGCTAATTGGGCATCGTCTAGTGCATCGAAATGTTGCCAGTCCAATTCCCAGTCAGTACACATGCCTGGGTTGTGGGTTCCATCCCTGGTAGGGAGCATACAGGAGGCAGCTGATCGATGTTTCATTCTCACATTGATATTTCAATAGTCCTCTCTCTTTCTCTTTCTCTCTCCCCTCTCCCTTCTTCTCGCTCTAAAAATCAATAAAAACATATATAAAAAAGAAAGTAATGGTGCTGAAACAATTGGACATCCTTATATGTAAAAATGATTTGTACCTGATGCTACATATAAATATTCACTCAATATACAGGGTGTCCCAAAAAATGTATACACTCAAAGTCTGCAGCTTCTGTTACATTTTGAAAATGAAATGTATTTTAATAAAAACTGCTTTTATAATTATTCAAAGTATGTATACATTTTTTGGGATACCCTGTATATGGTTCAAAATGTAAAACATAAACCTTCTAAAGTAAAACAAGAAAAAAATCTTTGTGACTTTGGGGTATGCCAAAAATGTTAGGTATGACCCAAAAGGGGGCATTTCAGAAAAGATCTTGATAAATAGGACTTCATCAAAATTTAAAATGTCTACTTTTTAAAGGACACTTAAGAAAATGCCAAGAAAAGTCAAGACTTGGAGAAAATATTTTAAAAATACTTATCTGATGAATTACGTATGTCCATAATATATAAAAATTCTAAAAATCAATAATAAGAACATGGACAAACATTAAAAATGGACAAAATATGTGAACAGACATTTCAACAAAGGTATATGGGTGGCAAACAAGCCCATGAAAAGACACCATCATTAGGAAAATACAAATTGAGAACAAAATGAGATACCACTTTACACATATTAAAATGGCTAAAATAAATAATAACAATAGTAATAACTGACAATACCAAGTACAAGCAAGGTTGTGGAGCAAGTAGGTCTTCCGTGAGAACTGGCAGGAAAGCAAAATTGTACAACCACTTTGGAAAACAGTCTGTCAGTTTCTTTAAAAATGAAGCATACACTATTTGCCCCAGAAACCCTACCCTTAGGTTTTTACCAGGAGAAATAAAATTTATGTTCACAGAAACACCCGTCAGTCAGTGTCTATAGTGACTTTACTCATAATTGCCCTGAACTGAAAATAGCTCATGTCTTTCAACAAGTGAATGGATTAAAAAATGTGATACATCTATACAATGGAATGGTTCTTAGCAATAAAGAAGGAACGAACTACTAATATAAGAAACAACAGAATAAATGTCAAGTGTATCATTCTATGTGTGGGGGGAAAAACCACTTTGAATGCTACATAGTATATGATTCCAATGACATGACATTCTGGAAAAGATAAAATTATAAGGACTGAAAATAGATCAGTAGTTTCCAAGGTCTGGTATGGGGGAGGGCTGAGGAGTGATGTCTCCATAGGGTCATGAGGAAATATATTCCAGGGATGGAATTGTTCTTTATCTTAATTGTAGTGGTGTACACACATTGGTGTATGCTAGTCAAGGCCCATAGCATTGCATACTTTAAATGGGTGATTTTTTTCTGTTTGTAAAATATACCTCAAGAAATCTGACTTGAAAATAGAATAAAATAATACCATTTAGGAATACAAATATTAAATGTGATAAAAAAAATATACAAGAAGGAAGCAAAGAATGATAAGTACAAATTCAAGGTGGTGGTTACAGCAGCAGGAGCTGGTAGGGGATAAGGTACATAGTAAGTTATATGTACCTTACTATTAGAGTTCTTGTTTCACTTGTGTGGTGGATTTTTGTATTTGTTATTTAAATAATAAATAGATAGATAGATAGATAGATAGGTAGATGATAGATGATAGATAGATAGATAGATAGATAGATAGACAGATAGATAGATAAGCAGTTGGATAAATTAATTAAGAGGACCTTGCATGGACCAATGATGAGCATATAGTACAAACCATGGATTTGTTTATCCAAATCGATGCACTTAATTGCCAAAACAAGACAATGACAAACTCCAGGAATAAATATCTTCCTAGCACACTGCTTGCAGGCCTGCTCATCTCATCTTCCCCTTTTCGCAGCATCAGTCATAAGTCACTAAGGAGGAGGGCAGGTCCTCGTTTACTTGTTGCTCATTCATTACTAATATGCCTTGCTCAGAAGGCTCAGCCTGAAGCTGGACCTCAGTTAAAGCAATTCCTGTCCCAGAGCTAACATACATGTTATGAGGTCATACAATCCTCATTTCAGACCAACCGGGTAGACTTCTTCTCCACATGTTATTCCAGATTCCTCAAGGATGTCAGGGCTCCTGAAACATCTTCAAAGTGCCCCACTTTTGGAGTCACCTCATGCTCTGGGCCATAGGTTCAAGTATCTTCTGTCACCTCAGGCTCACCTGCCATCTCAGGCTCACCGTGGACTCTCTTCTGAGAAGGACAGGGCGGGTGTAAGGTGAGGGAGGTGTGAGATTAAGGTGATCTGAATCAAGCAGAAAAATGGGAGCATCAGGAAATGGAGACCAGGACTGAGACGGGGACTTGGGCTGGGTATAAGACACTTCTGCTGGCAGGTTCTGAAACAGTTTGGGCCACACTGACGGGGGGCATGTCACACACAAAGTGCAGCCCCACAGCAACTCAAAATTGCACATCACTGGGATTAAAAACAACCTCTGTACTTTTTCCTGGGAAACCACATGACATGAAAAAATAATTTTCTTCTACAGCTCATCTTGAACCCGTAGACAACATCAGCTCGTGTTGCACCTACATTGTTGCCTTAGGGCTCAGTCCTCCCAAAGGCAAATGCTCATTTACTAGTAATGTTTAACCTCTCTGCTAGTGTGATGTAGGCCAAAGGAAGGCTTAAAGCCAGTTCTTGTCCAGGGCAGAAAATTTCCTAAGAGGACCTCATATCCCCAAATGGCAGAGGAGTTAGAATGGAGAAGGGACTTACAACTCTAGCCATGACAATATTCACAATTGATATTCTTAAGAAGAAGGTGAAAGAAGACTATAAGGAGGAGAGGAGGAAGATGGAGAGAAAAATATCCTCTTTTCCATTGTGGCTTTATGTCTTCCTGACTGTGGCATATGTCCTATTGATTCTGACACTAGAAATTCTTCTGCCCAGAGAATTAAAGAAAAAAATGCTCTAATGATAAAAATGAGCCGTTTCGTAGACATGGTTGAAAATTGTGAAGCTGACAATGCTAGAGGTGGTTGGTGAGCCTCATTTACCCTCATAATGGCTAAGACCTCATAATAGCTAAGCTTTATGTAAACCAAATACACGGCAATGATCTTGCCCAGCCGTCACCCCTAGAGAGCATCTGAAGGCTCCATCTCCCTTCGGGGCCTACAGAGCAATGGGGCAATGACCTCCAAAAGCTGGACTCTTGGGCTTGAGGTCTTTGTAAACACTCCTATGATAGTATCTATTTCACCAGATCCATTGTAGTTCTTTGTCTAAGTGATGGTCCATTTAGGCTGTGAGATACTCAAGGGAAGACACATGTCATAAATATCTCTACATTATTACTGCTAATGAAGTAAAAGAGCCTGTGTCCATGCATGGAAGTGAATGAATGAATGAATGAGTGAATGAACAGCCGCAGGTCCAAGGCAGACTTGAATGGGAAGTATTTGGCAGTCACAAGGACATCCTGATTCCATCTTATTAAAACGTTAGGCTCCTGCCAGGAAGACACTGAGGGAGGCAACTAGGAAGTGTGTGGCGCTGTCCCCTCCCCCTGCTTGTGAAAGCAGTGCATGATCAGGCCCTGCGTCACAAACCCAGCACAGGATAAAAGGGCTCCTGCCCTGGGCTCCCCATCCACTGCCTCCCCGGGAACAGCTTCTCCTGCCTCCTCTGCATCCGGTGAGTGTCTGGCAGGGGACAGACCTCAGCTGGGAGTGTAGGAAGAGGGGCTCAGATCTGAACGGAATCAGGGGGAAGAGGCCCACAGAGGGCAGCATTGGGGGATGGGGATGGTGTGGAAGGAGCCACTCAGGCACCTGTCAGCGGACTGTGAGCCCCAAAAGCCAACTTTTATTTGTTCAAGGTCAAGTTCCTGTCGAGATGTCCTGCCAGCAGAACCAGCAGCAGTGCCAGCCCCCTCCCAAGTGCACCCCCAAGTGTCCCTCCCCGAAGTGCCCCCCAAAGAGCCCAGCACAGTGTTTGCCCCCAGCCCGCTCTGGCTGTGCTCTGAGCTCTGGGGGCGGCTGTGGCCCCAGCTCCTCGGAGGGTGGCTGCTGCCTGAGCCACCACAGGCATCACCGCAGGTCCCACCGCTGCAGGCGCCAGAGCTCAGAGGCCTGTGACACTGGCAGTGGTCAGCATCCTGGGGGCTCGGGCTGTGGCCACGGCTCTGGGGGCTGCTGCTGACCTGGATCTGATGCTGAGACAAGCGACTTGAGAGGAGACAAGAAGCCAGAGGAAAAGCTCCAGTCAGATCCAGCCTCTCCCAGACACCCCATGCTCGCCTGCCCAGCCTGAGCTGGGATGTTCCCAGGAGAGTTTCCACCTCCAGCCGATCTTCCAGTCTGATGTCCAGGATCTCACAATCCTCCCACCCTCTGCACGTGACAATGATTGGCAGCGCCTGGGCCTGTGAAAAAAATAAAGTTTCTCTTCCTCATTACCATGGGTGGCTCGCATGTCATTTCACTCTGTCCCTCCTCTCAGTTCCTCGGTCAACACAACACAACTCGGAGCAGAATCTTAGTTTTGGACCCGGGAAAAATACATCAGTTTCCCCTCCACCCATAGAAGGTCTGTGAAGAGATTTTAGGTTGGAATGGAGATAGAAAGAAGGGTAAGAGTCATATTGCTTTGAGTCCTTGCAACTCTCAGTGAAAGGATTGATTTTTCCTGTGAAACCTGAGTGGGTGTTGATATAATCTGAGAATTGGCACTGTATGATATGGGAAATGTATATATTTTGATAAGCTGTTTCGGGGTCCTAATTAAGTAACAGGGAATCAGGAGGCAAGGAAACAGAAAATTGGCAGAGGAAGGAGACATATGCCTCAGGAAGGAGAGTTAACTCAATGGGCTCCATGAAAATACAGGAGATGGGAGGTGACAAGTATTTACATTAATGAGGTCTAGGGAGAGCAATGTGGCTGTGAGTCTAATCAATGAGATAATTGATGTATGTGAGATGAAAATTTAGAATGAAAAAGAGAACATGAGAATGTCAATGTAATCTAAGGAGTAAACATTCATTAACTGTTGAACTCTACACAACCATGAAGCTCAATACAGTCCCATGCTTCGGCTTAAATTATAAAACTTAGGTGCTGCTGAGGTTGAAATAATGGTCCTATGTATGAACCAGGAGTAACATCTTACCTGGACTGCCAGAAAGCCAGAGAAATGTTATAGAGCTCAAACCACAATCAAATGGCAATTATTAAGAGAAATTGATGTTAAGAACAGAGTAGTAGAGCAAGCAGGGGTGAGGGGGAGGGGCTAGACAACCTCATAAGTTCATTAAAGAAAGATTTTATCAAGCCTGGAAATTATTAAAACTTGGGAATTAAAAAGATCCTGAAGCCGAAACCGGTTTGGCTCAGTGGATAGAGCGTCAGCCTGCGGACTGAAAGGTCCCAGGTTCGATTCCAGTCAAGGGCATGTACCTTGGTTGCGGGCACATCCCCAGTGGGGAGTGTGCAGGAGGCAGCTGGTCGATGTTTCTCTCTCATCGATGTTTCTGACTCTCTATCTCTCTCCTTTCCTCTCTGTAAAAAACTCAATAAAATATATTTAAAAAAAAAAAAAGATCCTGAAGAAGTTTAATACCAGACACACCAACCAGGTCTAACAAACTGGGACATGAATCCTTGAAGTAGAAGCCACAGCTCTAGCCATGAGTTTAAGTTCAGCTAGAGATCACCAGAGGTGCTCAGCCAGGGGCAGGAAACATGTGAGTCTTGCAAAGGGGAGGGCGAGCCTGGCACCCAGGAAGGGCTATGCCTCTACAGATAGGAGGATCTGCAAAACCTTGAACACCAGGCTTTTAGCACAGTCAACACACAAGCCCAACAGCTCTGTGTCGACCTGAAACAGCCCACCATGGCCTGGAAAAACTGGAGAATTAGAACACACCATCTGCCAGGGGCTTTAGAAGACTTAGAAGCTCAGAAGTACCTCAAAGTGCCACTCTAAAGAACTGACAATTGCAGCTCATGGTTGAGTCAAATCTGAGTGATGAGAAAAGGGAGCAGGGTCAACTTATAACGGTCCTGGCTGAGACATCAAAGAGATATTGGGAAGCTAAAAGTAATAAAGAGCATCATAAAAAGTGAGACAAGAAAAAGAGGTCCCAGCAATGAAAAAAAATAGATTCCAAAGACTGCATCAGGGTGACACCAATTCCTAGCCTTGGACCCATTTATCCACTCAATTAAAAAAAATTATCAATAAAAAAATACATTTTTATTGAGCACCTATGATGGACACAATTCTAGGCACTAGATACAGCAGAGGATCAGAGAGACAACGTTTCTTCTCTAGGAAGCTTACATTCAAATGCATCTGGGGGTGACAGTTCCCAGTTTACATGCAATGCAGAGTGAAACAGCGTGGCTCTGTATGCAGCCGGCCTCTCATCCTCTGGCCTGAGTGGACATGGTGTTAGTTTAATACACCTGGAGAAGACCCCCAGCTTCGATAAAATATTGACACAGAGATAGTGGCTTTGGTGGTGACAAAAAAGGATATGAGCATTTGCTAGCTTCCACATCAAAAGCCAAGGAAGGAGAGGGATAAGCTGTTCATACTAATGAGGCAATGTCAGTGCATGAGCAGGCCTCTGTCCTCGGGGCCTTCCCAGTCTCCCCACCTCCCTCATGCCACAGCCACAGTGAAAAGACATCTTCCCAGGGCTGCTCCTTTCTTCCCATGAATATTACTTATTTGATCACGTAAAAAGGGATAGTTATCCCTATAGGTCTTCCTATAACAGGATAATCAGACACATAATTTTCATCAATGTTTATAAAAAACTATAATGCTTTGTCAATATTGTAATGAATATTTGTGATTTGAAAGATTCATCTCATTCTTTTTTTTTTTTTAATCCTTACCCGAGGATATCTTTCCTTTGATTTTAGAGAAAGTGGCAGAGAGAGAGAAAGACAGAGAGAAATATCGATGTGAGAGAAACACATCAATTGGTTGCCTCCAGCTTGTGGCCTGACCAGAGCCCAGGCTGGGAAGGGAAGAGCTTGCAATCAAGGTACGTGCCCTTGACTGGAATTGAAACTGAACCCTTCTTCAGGCCGACGCTCTATCCACTGAGCCAAACCAGCTAGGGTGACTTGTCTCATTCTTAAATGTGATGTTTCAGAGAACAATGCATCTCTAATGTTAAAATAAAATGCAATGGAAAAATACCACACAGCTTACATAATGGTAATTTCCAAAATTCTTGGTCAATCACTCCTACTTTGGTGTACATAAGCTTCACCATTTCACCCTCATCATCACCACACCCATTAAATATGATTCATAGCTCAGCCAATCTCCCTAAGCCACCCTAGCCAATCACTCCCTCCCCAAACTACTCTTGGAGCTCTTAGAATAAATATCGCAGTCACTATGGTACTGACACAATGGTCCTCAGATGTGTCTTAGTTAGCAAACCGTGTCACTGCAGCTAGATTTCTTGTCTCTATCTGTGATTTTATTCCTCACATCTTTGGTCTACATTCATAGCTCAGCCAATCTCCCTAAGCCACCCTAGCCAACTGGAATCACTCCCTCCCCAAACTACTCTTGGAGCTCTTAGAATAAATATCACAGTCACCATGGTACTGACACAATGGTCCTCAGATGAGTCTTAGTTAGCAAACCAGGTCACTGCAGCTAGATTTCTTGACTCTATCTGTGATTTTATTCCTCACATCTTTGATCTATGGTGCCTCCATCACTTTATAGCTTTTTCTTTCTCCAGGTACCAGCTGTTTAGTGGAGAAGCAAGAATTCAAACACAGGAATCTCTGACTTTAAATGAATGCTTATCAAACCCATTATTCAGCCCCTTACATGTTGTCTGAGATCTCTCCAGTGTCCCCTCAGTAAAACCCTTAGCAACGTGTTATCCCTCCTGGGAGGACCCCCAAGTTCTATGAGTTCCTCTTGGCATTGCCATCTGGACTGGCTGCCCACGGGCAGACCAAGGATCTCCACCTCTGTTCCCACCACTTGTCCAAGCACTGTTCTTACAAGCCCATGACTTCATCTCAACTAAAACCCTTAAATGATAGCAGTTGACAACCTCTGGATGCATCCTCCCCCCTCAGAGTTATTGCAGGCAAAAAGGTGTGCCCCCATAGCAGTGTAACACATCCTGCTTGATTACTGAGTGGATGGATGGATGGATGGATGGATGGATGAAAAAAATTAAAATGGCAGGCCGACAGGAAGGCTAAGACAGGGTATTGAAGAGTCCTGTGACTTTTCTCATAGGAAAACTCTTGGTACCTGCCTTGAAAGATACGGAGGATTTAGAATGGAGATTACAAAAAGCTGGATCAGCTCAACATATGTTAAGGAAGGAAGGAAAGGATGGGTGGGGGAGGAAAGGAGGAAGGAGGGAGGGAGGAAGGAAGGAAGGAAGGAGTTGAGGCAGAAAGATTTAGGGTTATTCTGTGGATGACAGGTGAGTAGCACACAAGATGCTCACACCCTCCAACTGTCTCCTCTACTTCATGGGACTTGATCTTTTAAGAAGTTCCTATAGAAGGTTCTAGGTTATTCCAAGGATCTCCTTCTCTCTAATCTTCAAAGCCCATCCTTCTCTCTCTGTAACTGCTTAGCTCCTCCTTCCTGGATGCTGTAAGGTCAGGGTGTATGCCTTTGTGAGTTAATGACTCTTCCTTTCAACACCGCCCACCTGCCTTCTATCCTTGGCACATGAAACCCCCGCATTCGATGCTCAGTGATGTCACCCATTCCTCAGCACTTCCAGGCCCTGAGCTGACCTACAGGGAATGCTGGAGCCTGGAACATTGTGGAGAAGAGAGAAGATGGATTCCTGATCACCCACAGGTGACTCATAGGAACTGAGGGCCTGGAGGTGAGGTGAGGTTTATGGACAAAAAGTTTTTTCGGGGTTGAAATCTTGTGAAATATTTCACAGTCTGTTTGACCACAAAACACGGATTTCTTGGTGTTGTGGATAATTACAACAAGAAGGAAGGTTCTAAAGGCAATTAGGGGAACATGGCTGGAGCCTTGGAATTGCGTTACTGATTGGCTGGTAGTAGAAAGGGAGAAAGACCCGGGAGAAATCCTTGGAACAGAAATCTCCAAAGGGCTTCTAACTGCTTAATCAAACACCTGAGCTCAGAGTTACAAAACGAAAGTTTCATTTTCATTCAGGCATTGCCTTCTGGGCTGTGTTGAATCTCAGGCAGACCCCATATCTACATCCCAGACAAAAACCTCAGTGCAGTTCAGTATAATTCAGCATAAAATTTTAATCGCAAGGATTAAAATTTTTGTAATAAGTTAATTGTGATTCTTATCATTCCAACTGTAGTTCCCTTCTCTATACTTACCCTTCGATCGAACACTGACTTGGCTCCAGGTGTCCCACGTTGCTTCCTGAGTGCCAGCAAGTTTCTCTCCTGATCCCACCTCCCCTGGCCTAATCCCTTCATCCATTTTCCACACACAGCTCACCCTGAATGTCCAGTGTTCTCAGCATAGTCACCACCCACAAGAACAAGAGATTATTATATTAGGTGCTCAATTTTACCAGAGAACATGCAGGAGAAAAAGAGGGTACCCAAAGAACTATGGACTTTGTAGTTAGTCACTTATTTTATAACACTTATCACAGGGGGTAGATTCCTTATTCATTTGCTTTTTACCAGAGAACATGCAGGAGAAAAAGAGGGCACCCAAAGAACTATGAACTTTGTAGTTAGCACTTGTCCAACTTATTTTATAGCACTTATCACAGGAGGTAGACTCCTTATTCACTTGTCTGTCTGTCCAGCTAGACAATTCATTTATTTTAGGTCATGTGTGTCATATTCCAGACTACATTCCACTGCAAAGTATGAACATGGGACATGTCCTCTGTCAAGTACACACGTAGGCCTGCATGGGAAGTATTTGAGCAAGTACCAGGGTTTTCTAGTTCCCTTTTGTCAAACATATTGTCTTATGCTCAGAACTGAGCGGGGAGCGTTAGGTGCGATCACCCTCCTCCAGCAACATACCCATGCTGAGCATCACAAACCCAGGGGCGTTCACTGTGATGTGTGGTGTTCGCTGCGCCAACTAGCGGTGGGGTATCTGAAGCTGGCTCGTAACCCGAATTTTAGCTCACAACTCAAAGCAAAAAATCGGCCGAGAGACGGCTCATATCTCAAAAAACTCGTTAGTCGGGACACTCGTAAGTCAAGGCCCCACTGTACCAGGGTTTCCTAGTTCCCTTTTGTCAAACATATTGTCTTATGCTCAGAACTGAGCTGGGAGCGTTAGGTGCTATCACCCTCCTCCAGCAACATAACCATACTGAGCATCACAAACCCAGGAGTCCCTGCCCTGGACTTCTCAGTCCATAGCCTACTCAGAATCAGCTTTTACTGGCTTCGACAAAATCAGCTGAATGTCCATCAAGTGCAGGACCTGAGCTAGGAGGGCCTGTAAGAGAAGCCCAGGCCTCCATCAGAGGAGAGGGTGGCAGCGGGTCCACAATGGAGGCAACAAGAGGAGTATGGAGTTAATAAGCATCTTTATTGGACTTTTGAGAGGTTCTGTGACTTACAAGGCCATGGGTCCTCAATATGTCCTCATCCTCTTCCTAAACATGTTCTGAGAGATGTATTCATCTCTTGAGACATCCTTGAGGAAGTTTTTGTCAAAAGAGTTTATTCTCTTCCATGATTACACAGAGACAAGATGCCATAGAAATCCAATTAGAAAAGAGTCAGTCTTCTCTTCTATCAAAAGGCCAAATAGGAAAGAGCATCTGTCCAGGTTAAGTTCAATTTTAATTTCCTCTCAAATTTTATTTCAGAAGTACA
>NW_006285129.1:1717838-1721399 GCF_000327345.1 Myotis davidii | reverse complement strand
ACCAATTTTTCTCTCTCTGTGTCCCCCCCCCCCCCCTTCCACTCTCTCTAAATATCAATGGAAAAATATCCTCTGTGGGATTAACAGCAACAAGAAGATACAAATGGGGGGAGATTTTACCTTCATAGTCCGCACTGTGACATCTCCTTTTCTTTCTCTTCTTCTGCCTACTATGTGGGCATTGGAAGCACACAGAAGCTTTAAGTTAGCAGTTAAACTTTAGTACATTGAGAAGGAAGTAGGAGGTGTCAGTGATTTGAGATGAATCTCACACCAACTCACGTTTCCCAGTTTTTATAACAGTTTAAAGCATTGAGCCCAGCCAGTGTGGCTCAGTGGTTGAGCATCAACCTATGAACCAGGAGGTCATGGTTCGATTCCCGTTCAGGGCACATGTCTGGGTTGCAAGCTTGATCCCCAGTGGGGGGCATGCAGGTGACAGCCAATCAATGATTCTCTCTCATCATTGATGTTTCTATCCCTCTCTCCCTCTCCCCACCTCTCTGAATTCAATAGAAATATATTTTTAAAAATTAAATAGTAATTTTAATGAAATATTTCTTTTCTGTACTTTAGTGTTTATTGCTGATAGACACAGGTTTGCACTTACCCACTTCAAAGCATAGGCATTCCATGATTTATTTTGAAGTGCCTGTGGGAGACTGAATTGCACTGGGTCACACAAAATTGAGGCTTGGGATATGGAAAGGGGGAAGAGTTAGAGTTAGCATTGACCCCCCTCTCCGATATTTTTCTGTCTCCAGAAGGAGTCTCTTGCTGAGGGGATATCTGTAGGCTTAACCCTGAATTATGGTAGAGTGCTCATTTCCTTCATAATGTTGAGGACCCCATCAATTGATATTGTTTAGAAGGAACTATTCAGGAAAGGTGAAATGGGTGCTTTCTCATATCGGACTGGGTGATGGAGATGAAGAGGAACATAGAATGTTGAGAGGCGCATGGCTCCATGAGCCCCTCTACCTGCCCTGTCTGGGTTTTCTGTGCTTGGACAGGTTACAGGCTCCACATCTCTGTTCAACTCATGGACCATCCCAAGTGATAGCTGGTGACAACATCCGGTGCATTATTCACTGAGTCACTGAAGAGCAACAGGGGACTGACACCCCAAAACTCTGACTTCAGACATGTGGACTATCCACACACACACGTATTACAGCATCCTCAGCTGGCTCATGCTTATTTCATCACTTGCCTGTCAGTCCCACTATCCTGTCAGCCTAAGAATGAAGGAGCATCTTCTTCACTCTTGAATCTCCTTTGGCCCAGCACAACATGTAATATCTCAATATAAATGGTTTGAAAGAATAAATGATTTTTATGAATAAGTGAATGAAAATAAAGAAGGGCTCCTACAGGGGAACTGGGGTACAGATATTTGGACAATCTTGAGGGTTCTTAAATTCCTTCTTTCCCCAAAACTCTTGGCACCTGACATGTAGATGCAAAGGGCCTGGGGCTGGAGAGTGCAACAAGCTGCCCTCTAAACAAGACTCACCCTTACCCTCTTCCAATCCCACCACCCATTTCCTGCCTGTGAACAAAATAAGAAAAGAGGTCCAAGATTTTGTCAGTTCTCACAGGAATCAGAATTCCTCAACTCACCACTTTCTATTTTCTTATTCCTCTTTGCTCAGGAATTTTCCCTATGCTGTGGGTTCAGACCCTCAAGCTCTGATTTGATAGGGAGTCATTTTTTTAACTTGATACAATCACATGCAATTATTTGCTTTTTTACTTCTTCTAGAGTCACTAAACTTCCTCCAAGATGTCCTGGAAGCAAAACTAAGAGTAGTATCAAGCCCCTACCAAGTGGCCCCTTAAGTGCCACTCACATATCCTGCTCAGGGCCCGCCTACAGTCTCTTCCTGCCTCTGGAAGCTGCCTCGCTTCAGCTATGAGAGGTTAACTGGGATCCACATAAGATCGTTAGTCAGGTGACACTTTCTGACTACCTCTTCCCATTTTCCTTAAGAATGGCTCAGCTTCTTGCCACGGAATGCCATTGTTATGGGGGAGGGAGGAGACAAAACTGACAAGGAACCGGGAGTTCTAAGCAAAGGAAGAAGGTCTTTGTGTTTGTTGACTCATCCTTGCCTTCTGATATGGAATGTCCAACATGTACTCCAAGGAGCTGGACCTGAGATCCTGCACTGCTCACTCCTACACCAATTGCGATGACTAAGTCATGAAATTCTCCCCAGATTCATCCAGCCAAACCAGTCTCTATTTCCTTGATGTCTCAGGACCACAGGGAGCCAGTGCTCCTTGGGATGGGACTCCTAAGATTGGTGACTCTTGGGGAGTTGCCCTCCTGCTCTGGGAGAAGTGACCAGGCCATGATCTTATTGTGATTCTCTGTCATCACAGGATGGCTGCTCTGTGTGTGGGACCTGCTGAGCACCTGATCTCATGAGGAAAAGGAGGAGTGAGAGGCAGGAGCACCTCATCAAGGTGGAGGTGAGATGAATGAGCCTCATCTCATTAATGAGTCCTGTGTGGAACCTTCCAAGGCAGGCATCAGGGATGGGGCTTGGGCAAATTTGAGAGACATCCACTGATGTTTCATGAAGGACAGGGAAAACTGGCCATTGACAGTCGTAGACAAGAATATTTTGATCCTTTGAAACCCAAAGTGTGTATGTGTTACTTTTTCAGCTACAGCTCCCTCTTCTCTCTTCTACTATCTCACCCCACACCACTATCTTCTACCCCACTCCCACCATCACCAATGACTCAGGGTTGGAACCCATGGTGGAAAAATGGCTTCCATCCTTGCTGCTATTGTAAGGATAAGACTACCTTCTGATAATCACAAGATATGGGAAAATATTCACTTTTGCAGCAAAGTCTAAACTCTAACTTTTTGTTCACATGCCCCATGGCACTTGAATTCTATATGGGGACCATTTGTCACAGGTGTAACAAATTCTTCTATATATTTTTGATCTGCTGTACCCTCCTGAAAAGGGACACCATACCTCTCCTTTTAAATGCTCTATTCCCATTGCCTGGCCCATAATCATTGCTGAGATGGGGGGAGACAGTGCCACATTGCTGGCAACAAGCTGGGCTGGTTCTAGGAGCTAGGCCACGTCGTCTCTGATTGAATAAAAGCAAGTTCACAAAATTCCAACATCAGACAAGCTAACTTTGTGATAGTGAGGGAGCAAGACAAAAATAAGACCATTCTGAGCACCAACAAAACAAGAGCATTATCCAAATCACACACAAAAACGATCAAACATCCCGTTTTATCAGTGGACATGAGGCACTGTTACTTCTTTATCAATTGCAGCTTTAGTCTTGCCCCATTAATCCTGCTTTCTAGCTAAAAATTATTGAGCCCTAACCGGTTTGGCTCAATGGATGGAGCATCGGCCTTCGGACTCAAGGGTCCCAGGTTCGATTCTAGTCAGGGGCATGTACCTTGGTTGCAGGCGCATCCCCAGTGGGGAATGTGCGGGGGGCAGCTGATCAATGTTTCTCTCTCATCAATGTTTCTAACTCTCTATCCCTCTCTCTTCCTCTCTGTAAAAAATC
>NW_006285129.1:1714035-1715796 GCF_000327345.1 Myotis davidii | reverse complement strand
CCCGCCCCTGCATCTGTGCCCTTGGCCGGCGCTGAGGTGTCTGTGGAGAGCAGCTGAGAGCCTGAGTGGCCCCTTCTCTCCACACTCCAGGGCCCCACAGCGTGCCCACCTCCAGCTCTGCCGGAACCTGCACCATCTACCCCGTCACCTGTGTGTGACCCTGTGAAAAAATAAAGTTTTCCTTTCCTCGGCATCACTAGGCTCTTTGACTTTGTTCCAACCCAGGTTGCTCTGGGAGTGTCTCCTCCCCTCTGTTTCTCAGGCCACCACTACCTTGGGGAAGAGGCAGATCCTGACTCTAGGCCAGAAAACACAGCAGTTTCCTGTAAAAGGGCCTGTGGGAACACTTTGTGTTGGGGCAGGAGGAGGAAGGGTGCTGGTTTCAGCCCCACACCAATGAAAGGAAAAGATCCCCACAACGTGATGTGGGAAAGGGTCTGACTCAAGCCTAGACTCTGCTGGAGGTGACTTCCGCCAGCAGAATCCAGAAGGGATTCCAGGATCCCCAACCGCAAGCCAGGGACTGGGGAGGCAAAGAATGGGAAGTCTGGCCAGGAAAGAGGTTGAGAGACCAGGGGAGGAAAGAGAGGCCATGGGAGGATTATTAACTCAATTTCTTCAATGAGGATCTGCGGGAACAATGATGAGAGATAAAACTGAAGAGGTTGTAGATACAGGGGAGACATTGGGCTCTAAAATATCTGATGTGAGAAAATTGGAAAGAAGAGAAACATGGAACTGGGAAATGGTGCTGGTTTTAAGAATAAAAATAATTATAAGATTAAATATTTCCTTAGCACTTACATGAGCCAGGCAGGATCCCAGCTGTTTGGCATATGGTTCTCCAGTTAATCCTCCCAACAGCCCTTATTATCTCACATTGCAGACACGGAAACATCATCATCACACATTTTCTCAACTCGCTACAAATCAATGCAACAAACACACGGCCCTGATTTCCTTCAAAGTAATAGAATTCTCTCTAAATTACCTTCTTCCAGCCCAGCTCACTGTGTTTAATGTTGCTTTTTAAGTTTCTATCAGTAAGATTCCAAACCACGTAGGTCATAATTGCAATAGGACCCCATCTGGGGAAGAGAGGTTGTCACTGATTTTAGACAAAGTGATACCATCAACTGACCACATCCTGCTGGACCTGGCCCAGATGTCTACGCCTCCATGAAATCTCTTCTTCCCTGGCCCTGCACACACTCCCCGATCCCCGGGTCCGTACAGAAGCAGGGTCCCACTATCACACCTGTGAGTGTTTGCTTATCTACCTGTCCCCTCCCCTGGAAGGTGAGCCTGAGGCGTCCAATTCCCCTCCCCCACACTCACATTTCTGTAATGCCTGTCCCTGCCCTGCCCACCCCTGATGCTAACTTGCACTTAGGCTGCTGTGCTGCCAGCTCTAACAGGACCAGAGCAACCACGACAGGCTTTGGTGGCCAGCAGCAGGCTGGCTGGAGCCCTGTGTGCTCATGGCTAGGCATCTGTGCTTCCAGACCTCAGAAACCTCTGTGCTGGGATACGCCTCCACAGCCCCCCAAAGGGACCCACATCGGCCCCAAAGCACAAGGCTTGTTCAGAGGCCCAGAGGCCAGGGAAAGGCAGACCTGGGTCAAAGACAGTAATCAAGAAGGCAGGCACAGAGATAAGACATCTACCACAACCGCAGCTCTGCCCACATCAGCTGGTTTTAAGGTCTCTGGCAGCTGGCTACGAGATAGGCCAGAGACACCTAGTGGCCAACTGTGGCCC
>NW_006285129.1:1712611-1713983 GCF_000327345.1 Myotis davidii | reverse complement strand
GACCTGGGTCAAAGACAGTAATCAAGAAGGCAGAGGAGCACAGAGATAAGACATCTCCCACAACCGCAGCTCTGCCCACATCAGCTGGTTTTAAGGTCTCTGGCAGCTGGCTACGAGATAGGCCAGAGACACCTAGTGGCCAACTGTGGCCCGTGTTCCTCAGCCTTGCCCCAGAGACCGCTAGCTTCCAAATCAGTGAGGAGCTGCCCTAGCTGATGAAGCAATTAGCAGCTCCAGGGGGCAAAATGTACCCTAAGTTGGAAAAGTTTATTTTTTAAAATCCACAAACAATAACCCTGGCGGAGTGGCTCCATCTGTTGGAATATCATCAGGTTCGATTCCCTGTCAGAGCTTCTCTCACTGTTCTCTGATATTGTTGTTAAAAGGTCACTGGTGTTGTTTTAAAAATAATAACAAATTTTAGCCCTGGCTGGTGTGGCTCAGTGGGTTGGAGCCACACCGGCCCTGGGAAGGTCTTGGTTGGATTCCCGGTCAGGGCAGTCCCTGAGTTGCAAGTTCCCAGGTTCCATCACAGCCCTGGTCAGGTGCATGTGGGAGGAACCAATCAATGTTTCTCTCTCACATCGATGTTTCTCTCTCTCTCCCGGCCAGAGACACCTAGTGGCCAACTGTGGCCCGTGTTCCTCAGCCTTGCCCCAGAGACCGCTAGCTTCCAAATCAGTGAGGAGCTGCCCTAGCTGATGAAGCAATTAGCAGCTCCAGGGGGCAAAATGTACCCTAAGTTGGAAAAGTTTATTTTTTAAAATCCACAAACAATAACCCTGGCGGAGTGGCTCCATCTGTTGGAATATCATCAGGTACACCAAAAGGTTGTGGGTTCGATTCCCTGTCAGAGCTTCTCTCACTATTCTCTGATATTGTTGTTAAAAGGTCACTGGTATTGTTGTTTTAAAAATAATAACAAATTTTAGCCCTGGCTGGTGTGGCTCAGTGGGTTGGAGCCACACCGGCCCCGGGAAGGTCTTGGTTGGATTCCCGGTCAGGGCAGTTGCAAGTTTCTAGGTTCCATCACAGCCCTGGTCAGGTGCATGTGGGAGGGAACCAATCAATGTTTCTCTCTCACATCAATGTTTCTCTCTCTCTCCCTCCCTCCCCAGGCCAGTTCTCTAGAAAGTGAAGAGGGTGGGGCTAGGGGGTTAGGAAGAAACCCTTTGGTGATAATACCTTAGGATTTTACTCTCTCATTCTTGTGCACTCGCCCAGGTCGGAAATTCATAGTCTCTATTTTCTTCCTAGTTGTCAATACAACTTAAAATTAAATTAAATTAGAAAGAAAAAAGCTAAACCTACATTTTAAACTCATGGAACACTTTATGCGATTTTATTGTTAAATGTTCCCAAACTATAATTC
>NW_006285129.1:1709222-1712126 GCF_000327345.1 Myotis davidii | reverse complement strand
ACACACACACACACACACACACACACACACACACACACACTCACTCACACATACCAGTATTTACCTATGGGCTTTTCTAGCTCCACACACTAAACGTCACTTGGAGTCCAGAAATAATTGGCATACTTATTTCACATAATTCTAGAGTAAGTGGAGTAATCCACTGAAGCAAGCAGTCTGTTTAGGTCAATGTCTAACAAAGGGTGACCAGATGGCTGTATCTCCTTGATGAAATTCTTTAGGCTGTCTGTAGAGGGTGGTGTGGGACAAGGGAAGGAACCGGGATGGGGATCCAGTGCTCTAGGCTTAAACAGAGCAGTGCAGCTTCCTCTCTTATGGAAACAATAACAATAATAATCCATGTCTGCCTACACAGTGGTGCTGAAAATCAGATTAAGAGTTAAAGAAACTGGCCCTAACAGGTTTGGCTCAGTGGATAGAGCGTCGGACTGTGGATTGAAGGGTCCCAGGTTCAATTCCGGTCAAGGGCATGTACCTTGGTTATGGGCACATCCCCAGTGGGAAGTGTGCAGGAGGCAGCTGATCGATGTTTCTAACTCTCTATCCCTCTCCCTTCCTCTCTGTAAAAAATCAATAAAATATATATTTTTAAAAAAGAGTTAAAGAAACTGTGGGCTAAACTCCAAATTGATAAAAATGACTATGTACGAAAGAGATGGGACAGGAAAAAATGCTGGACTTTGTTTTAGAGTTTTGACTTCAGAATAATGTAAATTTTTAACATGTGAATAAAAATAAAAGTATTAAAATTAAAAATTTCTAAACAGTGAAAACAAACTAACAAATGTATGTGACTGCATATGAAGTAGGTAATATAACTACAATGAGAAAAGAGTTATTTCAAGTCGTTTTAAAGCAGTATTCTGACTACATCTCTATTTCAAGGACAAAAAAATGTCAGAGAAACCTTACATAGCATTGGATGGTCTTATCAGTAGTAGTAATATTGGCATTGGCATTCGTAAAATGTTATTGCTATATTGCAAGATAAAACAAAAAAAAGGCCAAAATTTTCCATGTAAGAGGGAAAAGTTCAGAAATAATATAAAGGAAGGATATATCCCAAAATGTTAATTTAAATGGAAATATCATTTTTCATTCATGATATTTTTCTTTAAAAATGGATTTCCTGGTGTTGTCTATGAGGATACCTTGCAGCAGTAAAAGCTTAGTGATATTTTTCATCCGTGCTGCCCATATTATGGTTTCTAAATACCATGTCCCACTAAGAAAGCAGGAGTCCTTGGAGAAATGCTTGAGGCTAGATCTGAGGCAGGCGATGCACAGGATGGCCCTTATTTTACTAGAAAGCAAAGAAGCTATGGCAGAGGCTGTGTCAAAAAAGACACAGGAAGCTTAAAAAAAGGAAAATTTGAAAATCAAAAGCAATAATCGCTGCAATTTAGCAAGGCACATCAAAAAAATAGAAAAATCCATGAGTTCATAATGATACTTCCTTTAAAAAAAATGCTTATCCCTGTGGTCAGGTGGCTCAGTTGGTTGGAGTGTCATCCTGTACACCAAAAGTTTACGGGTTTAATCCCTGGATAGAGCACATATGGGAGGCAACTAATTGATGTTTCTGTCTCACATCTCTCTCTCTCTGTCTCTCTCTCTCTCTCTCTCTCTCTCTCACACACACACACACACACGTACACTTGAATTTAATTCAAGCTTCCAGGATCTAATGACCAGTTTATAAGAAATACTGGGGAATATAAGGATATCACAAGAAAGTTAAATGACACCAGGAAGAAGCAATCCAATGAGATCAAAATAACACCAGGAAGAAGCAATCCAATGAGATCAAAATATGAGAAATTCTTCAAGCTGAATAATCTGTTTCTTTAAAAAGTAAATGATGTTTCCAGATCTTGGCTATTGTAAATAATGTTGCTATGAACATAGGAGTGCATATATTCTTTCGAATTGGTGTTTTGGGATTCTTAGGATATATTCCCAGAAGTGGGATCGCTGGATCAAGTTGCAGTCCCATTTTTAATCTTTTGAGGAAACTCCATACTGTTTTCCACAGTGGCTGCACCAGTCTGCATTCCCACCAGCAGTGCACGAGGGTTCCTTTTTGCACATCCTCACCAGCACTTGTTGTTTGTTGATTTATTAATGGCAATCATTCTGCAGGTGTGAGGTGATACCTCATTGTGGTTTTAATTTGCATCTCTCTGATGATTAGTGAAGCTGAGCATTTTTTCATATGTCTGTTGGCCATTTGTATATCCTCTTTGGAGAAGCATCTATTCAAGTCCTTTGCCTATTTTGTAATTGGATTGTTTGTCTTCCTGGTGTTGAGTTGAGTGTCTCATTGGCAAATACATTCTCCCATACAGTGGGTTTTCTTTTTATTTTGTTGATGGTTTCTTTTGTTGTGCAGACGCTTTATAGAAACAGAGGCATGGATTCATGAAACAGACTGACAGCTATCAGAGGGGTAAGGGAGAAGGTGGGACTGGATGAGAGGAGGTGAAGGCATTAGCCAAAGAACATATGCAAAACCCATAGGCACATACAACAGTGTGGTGAGGGCCAGAGGGAAGGGTGGGCCTGGCCTGGGTGGAGGTGGGCAAAGGTGGGGAGGGTGGTATAAACAATAAAAAATAAAGTTAAAAAAAAGTAAATGATGTGAAAGAGGAGGGTGACTGCTACAGATTAGAAGAAATTTAAGAGACAGCAATCAAATGTGTGGTCCTTGTTTGCATCCTGATTCAAAAGACCAATTTTAAAGCCACATTTTTTAGGCATTTGTGGAAATGTGACCATGAGTGAGGTGCTATATGATTTAAAAACATATTGTTAATTGTTAGGAATAGTAATGACATTGAAGTCATGTAAGAAAGAGAAATGCTCATGTATTCAAGATACATA
>NW_006285129.1:1699173-1709196 GCF_000327345.1 Myotis davidii | reverse complement strand
ATGAAATAATACCAACAAAATGTTTTGTTTTGTTTTATCTGAATGTTGGGTATTTGAGACTGACTACCCTATTCTATCTCTGTTTGTACATATTTGAAATTAGGGCCAAAGAGTAGAAGAACCCTCCCTGGAGGGAGGAGGGCTTACTACAAAATGTAGCAATTCCACTCCTACAGGTTCATCTAAGGTTCACCCTGTGGCTGTGTGGCACGTACGTCTCCCCTGCCTAAATCACAGACTCGGCCCTATCACTTTCCATCTCATTACCTTGCTTTGTTGTCTTCACAATGATTAACACTATTTCTGAATATCTTATTTGTGGTCTGTTTGTTTATTTTCGATCTCCCTGTCCCCCTTCAGAGGTTAACGTGAGGGCAGGAACTTTATCCCCCATTCTGAACCCTCAGCACCTAGTATAGTGCTAGGCACAGTTAAGGTGCCTGGTAAATACTTGTTGAATGAATAAATGAAGTGCATTATAGCATATTTAATTATAGTAACAAATCAAAGCAAGACAATGCCCAGCATAAAGAGTTGGTTAAATAAGCAGTGAACTATCCATAAAATGGAAAACTACTCTGGCATGAAAAATATGCTGTGAATGAGTGTTTATTATCATGAAAACCTGCTATAATATACCACTGGTTGAAAAGTTCAAATAAAAAATAGCATTCGTAATCTGAATTTGTTAAAAGAAAAGAAAGTTTGCATAGAGAAAGATCTGGAGAAATACACAACCAGGTGGGGAAATGAGTGTGGTTGATGGTAGAATTATGAGTTGCTTCATCTTCATTTATTTATATTTATATATTTCTACAGTGAACACAATTATTCAATAATTTTTAAAAGTTACATAAACATTAAAAACTTAATACAAAGATTTTCTAACAAATTAAAATTTCCAAAATGAAATAAACTATCGTGCGAGGCAGGTTATTAGAAGAGGGACTTTGCTCGTACATTAAATGAGCAATCCTACTACACGCTCCCTAATAATCCTTTCAAAAGTTAGAGATATTGTGAATTTTGGACTATTTACCCTAATACATATATTTAACTAAACAGGTATTACATGCATCATTTCTACTTTATTATTAATTATGAATCGATGAGGAATGGATATAATGTCAGAAATGAGTCCATGCATTTTTCATACGTTTCTGAACTGGGTGGAGTGTAGGATTAATTTGCTGCTTTGGACTAAGAATGCACCACACCTTAATGTAATTTCTGATGGGTACAAGTACAAAGCAAGGATTAAATTATAGCGTTTATGCTGTCAACAATCAATCAACAATTGTTTTTGAACAATTCCTATATTCAAGTCATAGTGCTGAGTGGACAGGGAAACACCAAGACATAGAGAGTACAACCTCTGTCCTCAAGAGTCTTAGAGTCTAGCAGTTGTTTAAGAAATCTGCCTGGCTTAAGAATGGAATGAGAATCAACAGTTGGTCCCTGGGTTTGGCTTCCCTTTGAGGTTCTTTTGAGTCAAGTACCACGGCTCCTTCCACAATAGTTGCCAGGGCAGACTTGGCCCCAAGAAGAGCAAAAATTATTTCCCTAGATTTCCCTCAGCACCGCTGAGACAGACAGGAAATTTCAAAGAACCAACTACTGGTTCTGGCCATATTGTTTATTAGATAACTTTAAAATCTTTATGCTCTAACTACCTCAAGTGTTAGATAAAATACAATAAATATTCTTTTGATTCATACCTATGCTTCCAAGCAAGTAAGAAAAATTCCCAAGTTCCATAATTGAAGGAAGACTTGAACAGGAAGCCCATGAGTGGATATGGCAGCTGCCTGATGGCAGGGACAGTCCTTTTCTGGGGTTTGAGATTGGAGGTCGAATGTCCTGAAGAGAAAGAGGCAGCACTAGATACAATAAAGGAGACATCCTTAGTGAAAAAGGTGGACCAGAATAGTTACCATACGACACAAGGAAGCTTGTCTGGCTGAGTATGGGCTCATGGGGAGTGGGGAGAAAATAAACCTTTAAAATTAATAACCAAATGTCTGTGCCTCACACCAGTTTGCTGTTCATCCAGAATATACCACACATGTGGTCTGCAAGTCCCAAGCTGAGTAATTAAAACAAAAAAGGTTTCCAGGCAGGTGACCTGGGGTTTTTGACAAAAACAAACTCAGAATGAATCTAGAGCAGTGGTTCTCAACCTGTGGGTCGTGACCCCTTTGGGAGTCGAATGACCCTTTCACAGGGGTCACCGAAGACCATCGGAAAACACATATATAATTACATATTGTTTTGTGATTAATCACTATACTTTAATTATGTTCAATTTGTAACAATGAAAATATATCCTACATATCAGCTATTTACATGACGATTCATAACAGTAGCAAAATTACAGTTATGAAGTAGCAACGAAATAATTTTATGGTTGGGGGTCACCACAACATGAGGAACTGTATTGAAGGCATTAGGAAGGTTGAGAACCACTGATCTAGAGGGACTTGTCTTCAGCATAAGCTACATAGGATACCCACAATAAAGTTCCACTGAAGATAGATTCATGTTGTATTGTTTTCTTGCATGTTTTGTAATTTTGAATTATGAGTTCATCTTTAGTGAAAGTCAATATATTCTATAAAAGGTAGAATTAGACTACCAAGAATTTTCAGGTTAAAGAACCAGCTGGCCCTCAATAAAAGTATGAGGAATGAGTAAACGAAGGTTATTTCTCTAAAAATAGCAAGTCAGAAGCTACGGGCTGAACCTAAGTTATGTACAGATTTAGAAGTGGAGCTAGGAAAGAGAATAGCAGCGAAGAAAATATAAAAGAAAAAGTCCGAAGAATCAGACAGAACACACCGAGGGGAGTGCAGTATCACAAAGAGAGGGGCAGAAGCTAACCAACAGTGGGCAACGCTGCACCGACAGCTAGGATCCTGGGAATGAAGAAAGACCATTGGATGCAATGCCTGAGAGATCACTTGGCGACTGGAGTAACATCATCAGGCAGGCCCTGGCTGATCTGGCTCAGTGGATAGAGTCACTGAAGGGTCCCAGGTTCGATTCTGGTCAAGGGCACATACCTGGGTTGTGGGCTGGATCCTAGTGGGGGGCGTGCAGGAGGCAGCTGATCAATGATTCTCTCTCATCATTGATGTTTCTCTCTCTCTCTCTCCCTCTCCCTTCCACTCTGAAATCAATATACAGTGGGGCCTTGACTTATGAGTTTAATTCGTTCCATGACGGAGCTCATAACTCAAATTACTCGTATGTCAAATCAAAAAGTGAACAAGTGAGACACGTGATGCTGGGCTGATGTTGTGGCGTTCACTGTGACGTTCGCTGAGCCAACTAGCGGTGGGGTATCTGAAGCTGGCTCATAACCCGAATTTTAGCTCACAACTCAAAGCAAAAAATCGGCTGACAGAAGGCTCATATCTCAAAAAACTCATTAGTTGGGATACTCGTAAGTCAAGGCCCCACTGTATATATTGAAAAAAAAGATCATCAGGCATATGGGACCATTCCAGAGGGATTAGGAAGAATTAAGTAAAAGATAAAACAATGAATGGCACTCTTTGAAGTTTGGGGAAGAGACTAAGAGAGAAGATAGGTGAGCAGAGTAACTGGAGATGAAGTTAACGCCCCCATTTTGAGCTAAGGTAACTTTAGTCTGATTGAAAACATGGGAGAGAAACCTAACGAGCGCCAAAATGCCATCGCTCACCATGCCTCCAGGATAAAGTGCCAGGAGCTGTGGGTAGGTGCACAAGGTCCTGCCTTATCTATTCCCTGACCAGCTGTATAATCTCACCTGCCCTAGCTTCCTTGTGCGCCAGACACGCAAAATTGTTTGCTACAAAATACGTACTCATCTCTCTGACCTTTGCACTTAAGGCTGTTTGCTTTAACTGAAATATTTTTTTCTATCTTCCCAGCCTGGCCAACTCCTAGGTCTTCTTAAGGACTAAGTTCAAACAACACTTTTTGCCTCAGCTGGATGAGTGGTCCCCTCTCTGTAGAGCTGGCTTCAGGTGTGTGCTGACTTCAAGCATTTATCAAATTACACTGTATTATGACATTTTACTCATTCCTCCTCGAGACTACTGGAGAAGAGTTACTTGCTTGCTTCATACAGAACTGATCAGTAAGTTTTAGTTAATGAAAGATTGCAGTTATAAATGAACAGAAAATCATTGGAGAAAGGAGGCTAGTTTCTGACTTTCAGGTACATGTAATCACACTTTATACACAGAGAGAATGGCCTTTGAACACAGAAGTTTCCAAGCATGCCAAGCTGATGCAGCTACATTATTGGCAATTGAACGAGTATCTCCTTAAGAATGAGATAGAGCATTAAATGAGATACGTTAGGAGCCATAGCTCTTGCCCTGACGCAATGTCTGTAAGAGACGAGGGGACACTTGCTTTTCTAGATTGGACACATTCTGAGGCCAGCTGGCATGGTTCAGATTTGGCAGAGCCACCTCACTCTGAGCTGCTGCAGAGTCATCCAAAGAAAAGAGGATGTTGTCCTTACTAACCATGAATGCCAGTTTTCCTGTCCAACCTGTTCCACCCGGTTAAAATGAAACTGCTATCCAGCCAGATGCAATCTCCTACTATAACTGTTTGATGGTTTAAAGAAACCAAGATGGATCGTGTAAGGGGAAGGAGGAACCTGTGTGACTAATTTGATTTGCGTGACATCGTTTAGCTTCTGCAGTTCTGCACGATCTGGTTCTCTTCCGCCTGAATTTCTAGAACCTGAGACCCCATAATAGCCTTATCTAGTCCAAATCATTGGGTAGTTTCTCCAGCTTCATCATCTTTGCCCTCTTCACTTGGAACTCAACTTCTTCCTAACTGCCCAATGTCTTCTTCAATTTAATCTTGACTTTCTGTTATGCCCATTCACTCATTCATTCATCCATTCTTTATAGTTCAGTTTTCCCCCTCAAGCCAATCTCAAGACTCGGACTGTGGTGATACATGAGACACACCTACTTTTCAGAATTTCTTGTTTTCTTTCCAAGGATATGGATGGTGTGCTGCAAGTCAGTGGCTACTGTTAACAACCTAAATAGTAAGAAGTCTCATTCATTCATCCATTCATTCATTCATTCATTCATTCATATATTTATTAAGTGCCTTTGATGTCCCCGTCTCTCTTTTTCACCACGAGGTTACTGCAATGAGAAAAGGCAGACCAAGTCTCTCAATCACTTTCACAGACGAGGTGGGACCATATCCATTCCCAAGGATTTGACTCGAACGTCTACATAACTTATTGCTATGTGTTTATCTAAATTTTCAAGGGTCTGTCTGGAGTTCCAGCCCCATGTCCTGTCTCATGGTCATGTCTTGCCAGTACCTCAAATTCCATGTGTCTTGAGCTGAACTTGCCCTCTTCCTCTCCACACCAGTTTTTTTCTCCTGACCTCTCTGTTTCGTCAATGGTATCTTCATTTCCCTGTCACCAGGCACAAAATCTCAGAAACACCCAACTGCTACCTTTTCCTCAGTCCCAATATATCACCCAGTTCTGTCTATTCTTCTTCCTTCTGAATAAATGCTTTTCATGTATGTCATTTCCTTTCCTTACTCACTGCCTTGTACTGAGTTCAGATTCCCATTTCAAGCCTAGACCATTGTGCCTCCTCATTGTGTATTCTCTCCATTCAGTTCTTCCTCTAGTCTAGCGCATCCTAATCATTGCTGCCTAATTAAACTTAGGACCATCTAAGAGAGTACTGTAGGTGTTATACAGACCAACTTCTATCTTTCTAAAGCACTTCTTTCAAAACTTCTTTCTAAAGTACTTATTTTCCTACCATCACACTCCACAAACATAATACATTTTTAGCTCCTTGGTTTGGCTCTCAAAACCATCCATAATCTGCCCTCCTCTCTCCCTCTCTGAGAATGGCCTTTCTACACCACTACCTCCCCCTTGGGTATCCTTCCTTATCCCTCATCTAAGCTTGAAACTTCTCCCCTTCTTCCCAGAAATGCATATTATAGCCCAGCGTTCAGAACAGTGGTTTTAGAATCAGACATACCCAGTTCAAAACCCTGTTCTGCCAATCACAAGTTGTGAAAACTTGGGACCTAACAGCTCTACATCTCAGGTTTCTTATCTTTTAAAAGTGTGGGGGAAAGACTACCTTGCAGGAGAGTTGTGAAGATTGAGTGAAATTATGCCCAGTTCATAACGCACGATGGATCTCACTACCAAATCTGTGCGCCAAGCAGCTGGAATTCCAAGCAATTTCCCAAGAAACAAAGTCCCTAATGGGCCCAAAGTAGCTTCTCTCAATCATCTGTAGCCTCAGGCTTCCAGCCAGGCAGGAACCTCATAACCAGGTGCTTTTCTGCTCTGCAGGATGGTTCCCACCCTTTCTGCTCAAATGTTTCCTCGGAGACTCCCTCCCCGGTCTTCGTTTAAAATCCCTATACACCTTCACTTAATCTCTATACCCCTGTCTTCCTTATTGTCGTCACAGCACTTTTCACCATGTGAGATAATCTTTTTTGCTCACTTTCCTGTCTGCCTGCAGCCCCAAAACCTCCAGGGTCTAGGTGTCATTTCTCATTCTGTCTCAGCACCAGGAGCAGCATCTGATGGAGTTGAATCAGTGCATAGTCGCATGAAGCTCTGCCTCTCTGAAGTGTCTCCACCCTTCAGACCCAGCTCAAATCCCTCCTCCCATGAAGTCTTGTGAACAACTCAGCCCAAAGTAACTTGTCCTCATTTGAAGTCCTGTAACAGATCATCTAAACTCAGTTGAGTCCCTATAGCCATTGTCTATGCCATGTTCTGGTATTTCTTGTGTTTGTATGTATTTGTAGGTGTTGTATGTATCTGTATGTGACATTATTTCTTATATGTGATATCATTCATACCTTGTATGATCATTTGCCATGTTTTTCAAATCAGACTATAAATTCCTTGAGGTCAAGAACTACTTTTGTGCATCCCCTCGAATTGTTTAGCACAATACTTTACATGTGATGTGCTAACAAATATTCATTTATGTATTGACCTCTAATGTGTACCTGGCACCATTTTAGGTGCTAGGGATGTAATGACGAGCACAGCATTATCCCTAAATAATTAATCTGGTGACATTCAGTCATCACGGTGTCTAGATTACAAAGAGGAGGTTTTTGGCTCTCTTGGGAGACATTAGAAAGCCTCGTCCAATCGGAGACTGTCACTTGTTGCCTGGACAACCTCGGATGGTTCACTTAAACTCTCAGAGCCTCTCTCAATCTGTTATATGAAATGATAATACTTGTCTTGCAGAATTGTAATAGAGATCTGTGAAAACACCATATAAACTGCTAAGTTCTATATAAATATCAGTTGTTACTATTACCACTATAATAACATAATTTAAGCTGGAGCCATCATAAACAAAATACATTCGAGATTACTGTCACTATCTTATTAAGAATAACATATTAACCAACAGGAATAGACACCTGATAAATTTGATTCTACCTGCCACCGTGTACTGGGTGACCACCTTTGAGTAGGACTTTACGTTGCCAAATTCCCCCGACCTCCAGCCCTCTGAGGGGTGACTGCTCCCATCTTGGAGGGAACCCTGTGCCATGCCTACAGCGCACCTGCTGCTGGAAATGAGGAAAGTTGTAGAACCATGGACAGAGAGCTCTAGCCCATCGCAAGTAGCTTTCTAGGTGTCTACAATCAAACTCTTGTTGGAATGCCCAAATCTCTCTCATCAAAGCCTCCCTGTGGTGGCCTGCTGAGGTACGAGAGCCTGGCAGTACCACCATCCAGGGTCAGCCACTTGATCAATATCAACGGTGCCTCTCGTTCAAGGGTGTGTACTTCCATTCAGATTCATGTGTCTCTCTTCTTTCTTTCCCAAAACTCAGGCCTCAGCTTCCTGCTTAAGGGTCATCCCCAACCCTCAATTGGTTTTCCAATCGGTCGTGAGTCAGGCGGTGCCTCCTTCCCGCCTCACGCGCCACCACATCCCAGGGCCTGTTGTTTCAACACGTGTCACTTGTGGGAGAGGCAGGTCCACGGGTGACATCATCTGTTTACAAACAGCTTCCACAGATCACCTCCCACTGGGAATCAGAGAACCTCAGAGATGGCAGGAAGGGCCCCTCCCACCCAGAGCAGGACTTCCCTTCGGAGCCTCCCTGACTGGGGTCATTTGGCCTCAACGTTAAACATCCCGGGTGAATCGATGGAGCGTGGCTGACCTCACCTCTGTGCACATACCTTTGGTTGGGTGGATGCCATGACAGAGCTTGGCAGTCACTGGGTCACTGACGTAACAGTAGCCAAAGAAGCCAAGCTCCAATTTCCTAAGAGCCTGGGTGTGCCTGCAGAGGCCTGCGTGGCCCTGCCCCTGGGTAGTGGTGATTCCTGAGCAGTAGACTATGACACTCTGAGTCTGTGATCATGGACTTTGGAATCAGTCAGACCCCAATTCAAATCTCATCTCCCTCACTCGCCATCTGGGGGCCTTGCACCTACATGAGCGGTGCGACTTGGGCCAACTCTCTGAAACTCTCGGAACCCCAGTTTCCTCCCATGTGAAAAATAAGGGAATTCATGTCTATATTTAAGATTATTGTGCGGATTAAATGAGACAATATATGTAAAGTGCTGAGCCTTGTGCCTGGAACAAGTTGAGTTGTGCAGTAAGCTATTGTTACTATTATTGTCACCGTTATTATTGTCTCTTCTCTCTTGAACCAGCAGGCATGGATGCAGAGGCCCTCACTCTCCGTTTCCTCTCTCCTGATTCATGACCCCAGGCCTCGGTTTCTGACCCACTCAGGATGACCCCCACACCACCACCAGCATCACAACCACCCCCTCTAGAGAATGACACCCCCGTGTTCCTGAGTGTGGCACGTCAGACCCCACAGAGTCTGGGAAGCCCATGGCTCCTGATCAGGCCTCAACGGCGGGGGTGAGACCTGGAGAGGGAGCCTCCAGTCCTGGGGAGTTTCCTTACCCAGCAAGCACAGCAGGGGGTCCGTGATCCTTTGTGGCCAAAGCAAAAAAGTCTCGTTCCACAGCCAAGAGCTGCAGATCCAAACCTTTGCCACGCAGCTGCCTGGCCCAGGGGACAGGTGGGTGGGCAAGCGTCTGGGAGCGGGTTACAGAGGACCAGGCAGAGCAGTTAGGGACATAAACCTGGCAGCAGGCAGCCAGGATTCTCCATCACGCACCACCTGGGCGACTCGGAGCAAGTTACATGAACTCAGTTTCTCTCCTATAAAATGGAACTACAAGCACCTACCTCCCCCAGTTACTGTGAGAATTAAATGAGATGATGCATGTCACATTGAGTTCTTAGGACGCTGCCTGGCCCCCTATGCAACTTCTGCTCTCATTGTGAAGTACCAGAGATCCGCTCTTGTTCCGGCAGGAATTTCAGTTTCCTGCCTTTTGCAAATATGCCAAGCTAGGGCTGAGAGGGAGTGGACGGTAGAACAGAACACAGTGAATACCCAAATGAAAGAACAGATAGGAACGTGTGGGTTCTCAGGAGGTAGCTTTATTATGACATGTCTTTAAGACAATCAAATCAGTAGGCATTTATTGAGCACCTACTGCGTGCTTGCCTAGGCAGACAGCAGAGTGCAGTGTCCATGCAGACAGGAGAGTCCACCATGGCTCTCAGGTTCCCAGGCAGGAAAATCACGCGGTCGGGAAGTTTTGTGGGGCTGGGAACTAGGTGGGTTTCTGGACGTCCAAGTGCAGTTAGCTTGATGGGGGCCTGGGACCAAGGGGTGCCCCAGACCGGAATTCCAGCATAGTGATAGGAGGCGGGGTGGCAGCGCGGGCGGCGGGCCGCTCTCTGATTGGCGGGTGGCTCAGGAGAGGCTCTTCCGGGCCTCCGTGCGCTCAGCAGCCGCCGCAGCAGCCCGGGCTCTGGGTGTTGGGGGAGCACTGAGAACTCTGGCTGCCGCCCCCGCAGCACCCGCACCCGCTCCTGCGCTGCCGGCGGCGCCTCCTGGGGAAGCAGCAGCAGCCGGTGGCCACGG
>NW_006285129.1:1683639-1699040 GCF_000327345.1 Myotis davidii | reverse complement strand
CGCCGCAGCCCCCGCAGCAGGAGGAGGAGGCCCGGGAGGGCACCGGGGCGGGGCACGGGGCGGGGCCCTGGGAAGACCCTTTGGAGAAGCCTTTGGCGGAAGCGCTCTGCTGGGAGGCCATCGCGAAGCTGTCGCCGTGAACCTGCAAGAAACGCAGCGCGTCACACGCGAGCAGACTCTTTCTTTCCAACGGTGGAACTTGGGGCTTTTGAGATTTGGCTTTGGGATGGAGCCAACCTGGCTTGGTACAAGGAAGAAACGAGGGGGAGCAAAGACTCAAACCCCATGCAGGCGTTTCCCGTGAGTTAAACGTGCATAGAGCGAGAACCAATCTGTGCAAACCGTGGATGGCTTTCCATTCCCCGGGACTAGAGAAGGAGCCCCCACGGTTCCCCGAAGTGGAAAAAGAAGAGGCTATCGAGGCAATTTATCTGTACGACCCAACCCCAAATCTTCTCCTGGCTCTTCTCCCCTCCCCCATCTCACTGTGGCCGGAGACCTTCAAGTGATGTGCCTGTGGTCATTGGCCTTGTATAAACACCCCGTCAGTTAGAAAATACATCACACCTGCATCCCTAACGCGGGGCTACAGAATCCACACAGGCCAGAGGCATGTCCTGGTCATGCTTTCCTGCCTGTGCCTCTCCTTCCCCAAAAACCACAGGTAGAGGAGAGAGATGCTGAATTTGGAAATGCATCCCAGTCCAGGGGACCAAAGACCTGGGCTCTGGTCACATCTCCGCTAAAGACTGGCCGGGGAACCTTACAAATGCCACACGCACACCCCCAGTCTGGCCTCCAGGTCTTCATTGGTACCGCGAGAGGCTGGCCCACTTGACGCTTAAGGCACTTTTCAGGCCTCTCCTTGTGCATCCACCTGCTGGCTGTGTTCTGCCTCCCGCTTCTCCCAACCTCCTCCCCAGACCCCATTTGAAGACTCACCAGACCCTCACTCCACTGGAAGACACTCAGTTCTCCAACAGGCTGTGGACTGAGCAGTGTCCAGCCAGAGAACCTTATATAAGATTCAATAGCACTGGCTCCTGGGAGGGGCCCATTTCCCAATAGACATGCTCAGCTGACACTCGCATCCCAGAGACATTTGTCACTCAGGCAACACTGTAGGTGGTGCACGTGGCTGTTCAAGTCACCACCTAGAAGTGCCAGGATGCTGTGGCATGTTTATTTTCCCAACAGGACACTGTTCATAGCTGGGAGGGCTGTGTGGTGTGACGGCAAAGCAGGGGGCTCAAGTGAGGAGAGGGCTGGAGCCCTTTCTTGGGACCTACTCTCTGTCCTTTTCTACAATGTGGACACACACGCTCGTCCCCTGCTCACACATCATCCCGGTGGAGTCATCTACTTGGCAGTGCATCCACTTGTTATTGGTTTGCATCTCTCCGGTTCTTGGTCCTTGGCTCCTTGAGTCAGGCTACAAGCTATGCAAAGACCTACTGGGCTTTTCAGATGCTTCTACTTGCTCCTAGATTGGATTGAGTGAAGACAATGGTGGGGATGTACCTATGGGAAACCCAGTGGCGATTTCTCTCTGTTACTAGGACAGGAAGAAAAACTCTGTTATGGAACCTTGAAGACCAGAAAAGCTGTGAATATAGCCATGTTAGCATATCCCCATCAGCCCTGCTGGGCCGAAGAGAAAAATATGTGCAGGATGCTGGTCCAGTTGCATGCCAAGTCAGCCTGCGGGACTCTCTGCTCCTTACCCCATCCCCAAACTCCCTTTGAAGATAAGTTCTCCCTGGGGCCACTGCCCAATGGAAAGGGAAGGAGGGAAGGGGCAACAGAAGGGAGGAAGGAAGGGGAAAAGCCAGGAAGGAAGCCACCAATCTCTCCCAAGGTCCAAATGATCCATGGTGTTTTAGAATAACTAATTTTGAAGAATTAGGAGACACTTTCGAGGTCTACTGGTTTCAAAACTGCTTCTTAATCAATGCAACTGCCCAGTACCATGAATGTGAGATAAAAGGAATCTAAGACTAAGAATCCAAGAGTTGGTGAGGCATAGGTTTGGGGGTGAGTGAACTGGGCGTGGCAGGAGGGAACAGACAAGGAAAGGTAAGTCACGAATGATACCAGTTTCATTTAATGTGGCTTTAGAGCCTGATTAACAGGATGCACGTACCTAGGGTCACCTGCTGGTGAGTCCAGGTGAGACATTCCAAGAGGTGAGGTCAGTATTAGAAAAGAAGGAAGTAATGAAGTACCAAGATAGAGACAGGGTCTCTGCTGGGAGAAGATTTGGGCAAATGCATGCTCATTAATGGCCTTGCTATGACCTCATACTCTAACTTACTTTACCCATTATCATTGACTTTTATCAAAGACAGGGCTAGTTGTTCATCTTGTATATCAAAGGCTGATTGGAAATTATCATTTCTATCGTAAGCATTCTGTGTATCTCCTGGAGGAATCAGCCTATTCCTAAAGGAAATAGGAAACCCAATGCAGTCACCAAAGCCTCCCTGCTCTCACCTCCCCAACCCCCCACCCACACCCACACCCACACCCAAACCATATGGAGGAGGTGTCCTTCTTGGTTCTCTCCTCTGACCCAAACTCAGGCTTTCAGGATCCAGGGAAAATGGGCCCAGACATTTCATCCCTGCCTCCTAAACGCACACCCCCAGAAACGAGTCCCCATCAGGTCTCCTCTCTAGTCAACTGGTGGAAGCACCGGGGATTTTAACGGAAAAGGTGTCCATTCATTGGAGCCCAGAATGAGCACTTTAGGCGATCTTATTCCCCAGCACTAGGAGGTACTTGAAGGAGAACTTCCCAGAGTACGTCCTCTCACCATGGCCTTTCTGGGTATCACCTTGCTCCTCTCTGAAAGCCTGCTCCTGGCTCTCCTCCTGCCAGGCTGGTGTCAGGATCATGGTCTCGGATGTGACTTTTTCCTTCAGATTTCAAGGTTCCTCGCTCAGAGCATGAAGGGGAAACGTGTCTCCCAGAGGTCTAGGTAGCTTCAGTGCCAAAGTCTGCTTCTTGAACAGGTTTTTAAAGGGTTCACTTGCACTTAAAAGAAGGGAAGGGGAGATGGCTGGATGCAGGGGGTGGGGCTCGGATAGGCGAATAAAACATAATCAGTGACATCAGGAATAAAGAGGTTTATTGGTACAAAAAAAAAAGCTTCATCACTGAAATGTGTCCGAGAGGAGAATCAAACCAGTGCTGCTCACGGCCCAGGTCAACAGCAGCCGGAGCCCCCAGAACAGCAGCCGGAGCCCCCAGAACAGCAGCTGGAGCCCCCAGAATGGTGGCCATTGCCACTGTCACAGCAGTCAGAGTGGTGGTATCGGCGCCGAATAGTTCGGCGTCGGAAAGATGGGTGGGGCTTGTGGTGGCTCAGGCAGCAACTGCCACCCCCAAAGCCACAACAGCAGCCACCCCCAGAGCTACAGCAGCCCCCAGAGCTGGGGCCACAGCAGGAAGAGACTGGAGGTGGGCAGGGGGCTGGACACTTGGGGGGACACTTGGGTGGGCATTTGGGGGGACACTTGGGAAGGGGCTGGCACTGCTGCTGACTTTGTTGACAGGACATCTCAGCAGAAGCTAAAAGACAATACAGAAATTTTAAGCTCAAGCTAACTCCCTGACATTTAAAATTGAACTTGAATTCACACGATTTAATCTTTATAGTGATCAGATTTTTAAAACCCTATCTCCCAAAATCAATTACAAGAAATATGTAAAAAATTTCAACCCAGGAACTCAATTTTAAAGGAATCCCTTGCAACTTCAAAAACAAACAAACACCCATCATCCTTTCCTTTCCCCTACCTCGCACCTTCCCCTTCCGGCAGAGCCCCCTTCTACTAGTAAGTCTCCCTTTCTCCTTGTGTTTCTTCAATACTGTCCTCTACTCGGGCTTCTCTCTGCCCACAACACCAGCACCAGAAGTCTCTCCTGGTCCTCGAGCTGTGTTCTCCCTGCTACGGGGACTAGAGCAAGTCACTCAGGAGGCAAGTGGACTGAGGTGCTGTCAGAAGCATCTGCTTTTATATGGAGTCAACTCTCTGCCCTGGTTCCAGGAGGCTCAGCCCATGTGCAGGATGCTGATAGCATCATTCACAAGGGACACGGGTGACTCCTCTCCTCTCACATCCTAAGGACCCAATTCTTCCCTCCATAAGCATGTCAAGTATTGACCCACAGGAACATCCCCTCCAGGATGGTGATGGAGCTCAGCAGATTGCACGCAATGCCTGCCAATCACACTGGCAGCTCTGCTATGCTCCCTGTTTCCTGAGCTGGGTCAGTAGGGTTCTAGACCTCTGGGACCAAGAGAATGTCTCTCTTCTCCTTAGTATAGGAAATGGAGGGAGAAATTCCCAAGGGGAAGTTAAATGGCCCTTTTTACAATAAGCACAGAGATCCAAAATAAAGTGCCAGGCCCAAGCCAATGATCTAATGTGGCTTTTTCATTCTTGGACGATGCCATAACCCGGGCTAAGAATGCTTGATATCTCAATGATGTTATTTTAGGCAGGCCTAATGCAGATGGTGGGGGTGGTTAGACTTCTCTCCTCACCTGAACTTGACCCACGGAAAGAACTCACAGATAGCACTGACTCAGCACTAGCAAACCCTTTGAAAGGGCAGAGGAGGTCTAGGAACGGCTTCTCTTTCCACGGGTGGTCCTAAGGAAGGCCTCTTTAGCCAGCCCAAGGTGAGGGGACAGAGACCAGGTGTATGAGAGGGGTGGAGCAGGAGGACTAGACTCATATGGAAGTTGCCAGAAGTGCAGCATCAGTTCTGGTCATCCCGAAGAAGAGAGCGTCCAGCCTAGGAAGATTCTTTTTGTAAAAATGACCTTTTTGTTTTAATGCCCTTCAGATGGGGTATGGGCCTAGTTTCTGCAAGCCCAAGGTGGGATGAATCCCAACAACATCCTGAGGGCAAGTTAGATCCCAGAAAAGTCATCAATATCCAGTTAGCTGTGAAGTTAGCCAAAATATGGCATGTTCGCTGTGAAAACTGCAGTGGGAGGAAAGCAGGCAGGAGAAACACAAGGCATCTCTAAGCTGAGCTAACGAGCTGTGATGAGAAGCATGTGGGTACATTACCGCACAGCTTTTGGAGAAAGACTGTCTGGCATCCGTTCCCAGCTTTGCAAAATCTAGCAAGTCACTCAATTATTGCTATAAAACGGGGCTAAGAATAATTCCTACCCAGTAAATACGAAAATATAGATACAGTTATTAGAACAGTGCCTGGGACTCTTATTTCAAAATGCTAGTTTAAAAAGAATCTAATCATTAAAGATATACTTTTAGACCCATGAGAAAATATCTCTTACAGTTCAGATTACTGATCTGCCAATTTTCGAAACCCAAACTACTTTTTGCAATGCCAGAGCTTAGCCCTAATGTTTTCTCAAGTATCTTAAAAATATTAAGATACTTAATATGCCCCTGGGGGTGAGATGATAAGAAAGTTTAATCATTCTGGAAAAAAATACCAAAAATAGGAAGAATTTAAAATTCATTTATAAACCCACCCCCAAGTATTCTTAACATTTTGCTATGCTATTTTCCTTCCCAGTCTCTTTTTTCTACTTTTTTTTTACTGTATATGGTTTCTCTTCAATAATTTGTGTTTTGATTTGACTTTACATAGTCTTTATTCACAATACTTACATAAGAGTTTATCTTAATATTTTGACGTAACCATTTTCCATGTTGCTATTCGTGTCATTGTAAGCATTATTTTTGTCATTATTTCACGGAGGGCACAGGATCCATTTATAAGTGATCAGGAGCATGAGTTCTAGAACCAGTCTCTGAGTTTGAATTCCAGTCTCCACCTACCAGCCATGTGACCTTGGCCAGGTGGCATGAGCTTTCTGTCTCACTGTCCTCATCTGGGATATGGGGGAAGTAATAGTGTTTATCTGGTAGGATCATTTGCAGATTAAATGACCTAACATCCATAACACTCTTGGAATAGTGCCTGGCACGTGGTAAGCACTCCTCCATGAATATCAAAAGTGAAACCTGTGCCACAGCACAGCAGGGCCAGTTTAAATTTCAGCACCCAGGAGGTAGGTGGGCTTCCGCAAAGACCACCAGGTAGGGATGCAGGGAGGCTACTCTGGCTGCTGAGAGCTTTGTGTATCAGATCTTTCTCCCCACCTCCTTTTTGAGAAGCGCAAGAAAGGATACATCACTTACCAAGCTCTGAATTTCTGGAAAAAGAAGCTCAGTAGAAGTTAAAGGAATTACCCATTTAATACATGGGCATGATGAATTTCAAAAGGAACTATATCCATCCCTTTTATTTATAACTAGAGGCCTGGTGCACGAAATTCGCACACTGAGGGGGGATCGGGCCTAAGCCGGCAGTCAGACATCCCTCTTGCAGTTCAGGGCTCTTGCAGTCCGGGACCCCTTGCTCCTTACTGCCCAGCTGCTCGCTGCTCCTTACTGCTCAGCTTGCTGCTCCTTAGTGCTGCTGCAGAGGTGGGAGAGGCTCCCGCCACTGCCATTGTGCTTGCCAGCTGTGAGCCTGGCTTCTGGCTGAGCGGCGCTACCTCTGTGGGAGCTCACTGATGACCGGGGGAAGCTCCTGAATTGAGCGTCTGCACCCCGGTGGTCAGTGCACATCATAGCAACTGGTCGTTTGGTCAATTTGCATATTAGGGTTTTATTATATAAGATGATTTGGCTACCTAGCTAACACACAGTAAGATCTTGAGGGTAGAAATCCTCAAGGGATCTAGTTTAGTGCATTGTAGGTAATAGACACTCAATTTTCCCAGTCAAGGGCACATACCTGGATTGCAGGTTCGATCCCTGCTCGGGGTGCATGTGGGAGGTAACCAATTGATGTGTCTCTCTCACATGAATGTTTCTCTCTCTCCGTCTCACTCACTCCCTTCCACTCTCTCTAAAAATCAATGGAAGAAAAATATCATTGAGAGAGGATTAACAACAAAAAAATATTTGCTATTCAGTAAGGAAGGTGGGTGCCTCCAACAAATCTGAACGCAGATTTTCATTTAAAAATTCCAGACATTTCGTGGAATGATGGAATACCTATGGAAGGGACCTTGGCCATCACTCAGAGAGAGAGTTCTCCACCCCAGTGAGACCTGGACATTGACATTCTCCACAAGTTCTCAGGTGGTTCTAATGTTGATCACCGATGATGTAGACCATGTCCCTTATTTTACAGATGAGGAAACTGAGGCTCAAAGATGGGAAGGGGCTTGTCCAGATCACACAGGGAGTTAGAGGCAGAGCTGGAATTCAAATCCTGCTATCATAGCACCCTGCCTCTTGATTATTTTATTTTTTGTGACTGTTTGCCAGCAAGCTTTATTTTATATCATTTTCTTATTAAACATGGCTATTGAAGTTGGGGTGGAAATAGTAATAAACATGGCAAATCATTGTCTGAATCACATGCTTACAAAAGTTAGAAGTGATCCTTACTGCTACTGTTCTGCTCTAAAGTAACCAGGAATCGAGTATCTGTGTCTGAAAGGCAGTCTCTGGCATCACCAGGGTTGGGCCAGCTGGCGGGCCCCAAGAAACCTCCCCAGGTGGCACTCCTTGATGACAGTTCCTTGGCCCAGTTCAGCTTTGTCCAGGCCTCTGAGTGTATCAGTCCTGACTGTGCTGAGTCACTGCAGCTAACTCACAAGACCTGATGACATCAGTTCACAAAGAGAAACATGGCTATCAAATGTTGGCCAAATGGCTACATTTTCAAGTCATAATCTGGAGGTGCTGGGTGAGGTGGGATGCATAATGACCTTGGGTTCTCGTGGTTAACCAACCTAGGTTTCCCATCAGGTCATCTGAACACCCATAGCCCTGGACAGATTTGGGTGATCGTAAAAACGACACCCTTTCCCCCGACTGCCCTTCCTCTGTGATCCTTTGTAGGTCGCCCCTCCTGCTGCTAGACCCTGGTCTGGGAACCACCTCTGTAGGGGAAGTTTGCTGAGTGCTGCTCTTATCATTACATGCTGATTTCAGAATTTAATAGTGGAAAGATCACTTTATTATCTATTTGTCATATTTTCACTACTGTCTATTGCCCTAATAAACATGGTCATAGACAAAATAATGCCTCTCTCCCCAAAGATGGCCACGTCCCATTCCCCAGAACATATGATCATGTTACCTTACACAGCAAAAAGGACTTTGCAAAAGTGATTAAGGATTTTGAGATGGGAAAATCACCTTGGATTACCCAGGTGGATCGAATGTAATCACGAGGGTGCTTATAAGAGGGAGGCAAGAGGGTCAATGTCAGAGAGAGGAGATGTGACAATGGAAACAGAGGTTGGAGTGGTGCACTTGGAAATGGCCATGAGCTAAGGAGTTCGAGCAGCCTCTAGAAGCAGGAATCAGCGGGTTCTCCCCTGCAGCCTCTGATGCTACCCTCGTAGGTCCCATGTCTGACTTCTGACCTACAGAACTGTAAGAGGGCACATTTGTGTTGTTTTAAGCTCTAACGTTTATGGCAATTTGTTACAGCAGCAATCGGAAGCGAATACATATACTCCTAGATTTTAAAAATAACTTTGAGTTTCAGAATGTGGCTTAATTACTTAAAATGAGATCAAATTTATTAAAATTCTTTTAATTGATGTTTGGAATTGAAGGCTCACATTTCTGGGTTTGACAGGATGTCTTTGGCCAACGGGAAGCTCGGTGAAAACATGAGAGAAAATTCTCAAAGATAAACAAAGATGTTGTCTGGGCTTATGTTCCAGCTCTGCCACTTGCTAGCTGTGTTGCCTCTCTGAACCTCATCCATAAAATGGGGATAATAACGGTGCCCGTCTCATAGGGTTGTATAAGGATTCTTTGAGATAATGCCTATGAAGCCCTTAGCCCTGGACTGACACATAGTTTGCACTCAGTAAATGTTGGCCCTTCTCATTCTTTTTTTTAAGTATATTTTTATTGATTTCAGAGAGGAAGGGAGAGGAAGAGAGAGATAGAAACATTAATGATGAGAATTATTGATTGGCTGCGTCCTGCATGCCCCCTACTGGGGACAGAGCCTGCAACCCAGGCATGCGTCCTTGACTGGAATCGAACCCGGGACCCTTCAGTCCACAAGCCGATGCTCTATCCACTGAGCCAAACCAGCCAGGGCGGCCCTTCTCATTCTTGTCTTCATCCATAATGACCAGTGATCAATGGAACCCTGAGGTGTCAGATTGTTGCTGGGCATTGCTGGGTCCTTCTTCCGGCCTTACAGCGCTCAGCTACCTATGTTCTGAATTGGACAAGTCCCACAGAGTAGGATGTACAAATTGCCGCCACTTTGGACCTATTTTAATTGTCAAGATACTACTTGTACCTCTTCTCAGGGAAAAGTGGGTGGGAGTGTGCTTCTTACTCTTTGCCTTATGGAGATCATTTTACTATTTATAAGGTATTTTTATATTCATGCCTCTATTTGAATCTTCACAACAATCCTATGGGCTACAATAGAGGGTTTTTATCCCTGTAACTCAAAGAGAAATATCAGTGCTCAGAGAGGCCAAGCCATTTGTCTAAGGGCACACAGAGTAGAAAAGGGACCAGGCTTCAAACCCACCTCTATGGGCAGTAAACCTCAAATCATAGTGCTCATTAACCCAGTTTCTGTGCATCCTGTCAAAGACGTGGAGGACACACCAAAAGTCCCCAGGGATTAGAATATAAAAATCCTGTTGGGAAAACTGGACAACCACATGCAGAAAAGTGAAATAGGCCCCTATCTTACACCACGCACAAAAATTCTCAAAATGAATTGAACACTCAAATATCAGACATGCTACCATTAAAACTCCTAGAAGAGAATATAGGAATGAAGCCCCTTAACATTGGTTTTGGCAATTATTTGTTTGGCTATGACACCAAAGGCAGAAGCAACAAAAGCAAAATTTAACAAGTAGGACTACATAAATTAAGAGCTTCTGCACAGCAAAAGAAATAATCAATAAAATGGAAAGACAACCTATGAAATGAAAGTACTTGCAAAAAATATATATTGAATAAAGGGTTAATATCCAAAATATATTTTTAAATTTATGCAACTCCATAGCAAAATATATCTGATTTTAAAATGGACAAAGAAACTTAACATTCTTCCAAAGAAAAGATTCAAATGGCCAACAACTACATGAAAAGATGCTCAGCATCACTAATCATCAGGGAAATATAAATCAAAGCCACAATGAGGTATCACCTCACATCTGGTAGAAGGGCTGTTATCAAGAAGACAAGTAATGACAAGTGTTGGAGAGGATGTGGAGAAATTGTGCACTGTCAATGGGAAAAAAAAATTGGTGCAGCCTGTATGGAAAACAATATGGAGGTTAAAAATAGAATTACCATATGATCCAACAATCCCACTTCCAGGTCGATATCCAAAGAAAATAAAAACAGGATATCAGAGATATCTGCACTCCCTGCTTATTGCAGCATTGTTCATAATTGCCAAGATATGCAAATAACCCGTGTCCATCAAAAGATGAATGATGAGTTCAGCCTTGAGAAAGAAGGAAATCCTAACATTTACAGCAACATAAATGGACCTATGAACCTTGAGGGCATCTGCTAAGTGAGCTGTTAAGACAGAGGACAACAAATTCCATATGCAGTCACTTACATGTGGAATCTACAAAGCCAAATTCGCCCTGGTCAGGTGGCTCAGTTGGTTGGCACAACTCACAGAAACAGAGAGTAGAATGGTGTTTGCCAGGGGCTGGGGTCCAGGAAATTGAGATATTAAGTATACCAACTTACAAAGAGAAGATGAATAAATTCTGGAGATCTAGTACACAGCACAGTGATTACAGTCAACAGTACTGTATTATATACTTCTAAGTTGCTAAGAGACCAAATTTCAAATGTTCTCACCACAAAAAAGAAATGATAATTATGTGAGGCGATAGAGGTGTTAGCTATACTATGGTAGCTAATACTCTATCACATGTAGCTTACAGTAAACATACAATGTTATCAAATGGCCTTAAAATGGGCTTTCTGCTTGCCCTAAGTGACTGGGGTGATGGGTGTGAGAACCCCCTAGCTGTTCTGCATAAGCAGACCGTAAGTCCTCTTCTGCTGAAAAGATAGTGCAAATGGCCTTAAAATGGGCTTTCTGCTTGCCCCAAGTGACTGGGGTGCTGGGTCACAAGCCACAGAGCTGTCTCTTGCCCACCTAGGCATCACCACCTCCAAGAAATGAATGCCAGAGACATGGGTGAAGGCAGGGACATCAGAGGCTCGGACACAGTGACCCCGGGGCGCCCAGGTGCTCATGGCACTTCCTGGAAGAGCCTCACTCCAGGCCCTGAGCCAGCCCAGCTCTGCCTGGATCCCGCCTTCCTGTGTGGGCGGCTACAGCGCAGTCTCCTCAATGGGGAGCATGTCCATAGCCAAGCCGGAGGCGGGATGCTGTGGAAGCCTCCAGATGAGTAACCAGAGAAAGGGGCATTCCTCCTCCTGGAGAGTACGTACATTTCCGGGGTGGGGACTCCAAAGGAGTAAAAATAGCCAAGGAGACTCCTGGAAGCGTAGGCACTGAGACACCTTGTTTTCCCAGCTGGAGAGGCTGGGCGCTGAGAGCACAGGTGACATGAGCAGGCAGCAGGGCGGGGCCGGCTGCAGAGTGGCAGACATGTGTCACACAAAGGCAGAGGCATGTCTTGGGGTGGGGGGTGACACAGACTTGTTCTGGGCCCTTGCAGCTGCTTAGTCTGCCTGTGGTTGCCATCATCTGTGGAATGTCATTAGCAGGAATTTTTGTAGTTGCCCCAACTTACATTGAGGACGGACAGGAAGCCAGGCCTGGGTGCTAGGCAGTGGAGAGACAAAGATGACAGACGGCAAAGCCACCATCACTGCCCACTGAGCGTGGCCAGTCCGGTGGGGAGACGGGCATTCCCGAGGAGCTATGATAGGAACAGATTCTGGTGAATATGGACCAAAGCTTAAATAAGCAGAGCGAATTAGAGAAGAAAAAGTATGCAGCAAATTACAACAGCAGAAACAATATGATTCCATGTATAAGTCTCTCTAAATATATCTGTACTAGAGGCCCGATGCACAAAATTCGTGCAAGGGGCTCGGACCTTGCAGCCCCAGCTTCGTCTAGAAGGTCATCCAGAAGGACGTCCGAAGATCGTTTGGCTGTCAGGTATAATTAGCATATTGTTTATTATTATATTTAGATATAATGCAACTAAAAAAAAACCCAGAAAACATCTGGATGGGTCTATATTGAACATCAACAGCATTTAGTTCTGGGTGTTGGGTCATAAGCATTGCTTTCCTTTTGCTTAGCTACATTCTCTAATTTTCCTGCAGGGAACACACATTATTTGGAGGATAAAATGTTTGACTTAGCACAGAAATATTAAATGCACTGAAAGCATCAGAAAAGACTTTACAAAAGCAGCATTTGATGCTTTTATTCAATTTTGCAGGTGTTTTTGAGTTTCTCTGAAGCAGCAGATACTGAGTCGTGTTATGAGCAATTTGCCAGAACTTTAAGCTTGGAGTCTCCAGCTTCATGACCAAATGGACCAAGAATTTCCTGCTGCCTCAGTGTCTGTCTTTTCCACCCAAATTCAAACAGCGACCTGGGAATATGACTGCCTCTGTCTAGGGCTGCTCCATCCGTGAGCTCGGTCTCTGGAACCTCTCCCTGCTCCCCTCTACTCGTCCTCTGCCTCTATCCACAGACCCTCTGACCTCTCTAAATGTCCTCCATCATAAGGACTCCCCATCGCCGCCATGTGAAGGCCCCTCTCCCTCCTCCCAACGACCTTCCTTTATCCTAACCCTCTGATGCGATAAACCTTGTTCCACAGCAATTGCACATAGAACCCACCATCACTACCTCCCCATAACCCCCCTCAAGTCCCTCAGTGCATGGCCTCAAGACCCAAGGCTGAGAGTCATTCTAGCTTCTCCCTCTTCCTCACCCAACAGCCAATGATGCACCCCGGTTTCCTCCTCCTAACCCTACTGTCTCCTTTCCTCAGACTTTGCCCATCACCTTGTTCCACAGCAATTGCACATAGAACCCACCATCACTACCTCCCCATAACCCCCCTCAAGTCCCTCAGTGCATGGCCTCAAGACCCAAGGCTGAGAGTCATTCTAGCTTCTCCCTCTTCCTCACCCAACAGCCAATGATGCACCCGGGTTTCCTCCTCCCAACCCTACTGCCTCCTTTCCTCGGACTTTGCCCATCTCTCTTTCTAAAAGTAAATCTAAGCCTATTTAAAACTTTCAATGGCTCCCTATACCCCCCAGGATAGAAAATCCAAGTTCTTCCAAATGGTGCCTGAGTTCTTCATATTTTGGCAGTATCTACCTCCTTAGGCTTGTCTCCCTGCACCACACGGACACTACAGCCACACCAAATTATTACCACCCTGAGTGTGCCCAGGCGCCCTTTACTTTGAACGTCCTTCCTCCCCAAATTCTACATGCTTCCTGAGCTCATATCAAGGACTCCACTGGGAAACCTTCTCAGAAGGGACCCCTGTAGTGGACTGCCTCTTCAGCATGGTACCTTCCATGCCCTGTGTTCACGATTGCCCGCCCTGTTAGATTCTAAGCATCTCCACCTTAGGGCCTGGAGGCTCTCCATGAGCCTGGGGAATGTCCCAGAAGCCAGCACCTGGACATACTGGGTGGAGCTTCCTTAGTCTTTGCTTCTAGACCAAGAGCTCCTTGGGTCAAGTGCCTCCCATTATTCATCCCTGTGTGTCCTCAAGGCCCAGCTCGAAGCTCAGACATCATTCAGCAATTATTTGCTGTGAGAAGAATGAAAGAATGAGAGCTCATCGTCATTGTCAGGGAGGGAGGAGGCCCACCGGGCCAGTGCAGTCATGCCCTGACCTTGACTCAGCCTGATTCAGTTGGAAACTCTGACTGCAGCCACTTCTCATCTTCGTGTTGCCCCTTTAGCAATTCTTGCAGTGCTGATTTGTTGATAATAAACCCTTTAAGCCAGTGGTTCTCAACCTTCTGGCCCTTTAAATACAGTTCCTCATGTCGTGACCCAACCATAAAATTATTTTTGTTGCTACTTCATAACTGCAATGTTGCTACTGTTATGAATCATAATATAAACATCTGATATGCAGGATGGTCTTAGGCGACCCCTGTGAAAGGGTTGTTCGACCGCCAAAGGGGTCACGACCCACAGGTTGAGAACCTCTGCTTTACACCCTAGAAAATCTGGATCCCTTCTAGATTAACTGAGGGACATCAGGTCCTGCCTGAGTTCTTCTTAGACGCTATGGCTCATCCGGAGTCTGTCAGGAACCTGGCCCACCCTTCCTCATCCAGAGGATGAAATTGGCTCCATAAATCAGGACCCATGCCTGGGCTCCAGCCACTTAGCCTCATGTCCCTTCCAGCTCCATTGTCTGAGCTGCCTATTTCCCTGCCCATGCCTGATCTGAAGGAGGACCTGGGCTGTGTAACATGAGAACAGTGCCTGATAGAGTGTCCACAGGACTGCCAATTGCCCCGTTGAGTGATGGGGAGCCCCAGCCAACTTTGGAAGGTATTAGACGTCAAGTGACTCCTGGTTTCTGCTGCTGACACCCCTGGACTGCTGCCTGATGGGAGTGGGAGATGGGCCTCCGATTTGGTGGGATCAGTTACTGCCCTCCCAAGGAGGCTTCTCTTAGAATCCATTTCGGTAAAGCCAGCTTTCTAAATTTGTCAGTTCCTGGAAGATATCGCAATATTCCTACTGCTCAGGGGTACAGAGGGAGCTGGGCCCTGGACCAAACTTTTCATATGCCAGAAAGCTGACCTCTAGGTTTCCAGTTTATTGTTAAATCTCCAGGACTCAGAAGATCCTTGGGATATAGTAGATGCAAATGAAATATCTGTGGGAAGAAGATGGAAGGAAGGAAACTGGAGAGGGAGGGAGCAGGGAGGGAGGGACCTCTGAGCTGGCTGAGAGAGCAGTGTGAGCCTATGTGAGCATCTAGGTACCCCATGTGAGAGACTGAGCCCAACTTCCCAGAACAGAAGCCGCCTCCCACCAATCCCAAGACCCTTGGACACAAATGTCACTTATCTGAGCAGAAAACCTCTTGGGTCAGAGAACTTGACAGGCAGTGGAGCATCCTTTGTGGTACATAGCAGGACCCTATACCTGTTGCTCTAGGTCGTTCTAGCTCTATCTCTTCCCGGGGCTTTCAGTGCATCTCCCACAAGGCATCCCAGCACCATGGAAAGACCTTGTCTCGTTTACTGAGGTACCGTGTTTCTCTCTGGGATCCAGAAGACAGGGGTGACTGGAGTGTAAGACCTGAGGACCAGTGGTGAATCGTTAGTGATTTTACAGTGGAAAAGGAATTAGTCAAACAGAGTTAGTGAAATAAAACTGAA
>NW_006285129.1:1683138-1683568 GCF_000327345.1 Myotis davidii | reverse complement strand
GTGCATCTCCCACAAGGCATCCCAGCACCATGGGAAGACCTTGTCTCGGGGACACTGTGGGTCTCATTTACTGAGGTGCCGCATTTCTCTCTGGGATCCAGAAGACAGGGGTGACTGGAATGAATCTGACTAGGAGTGTAAGACCTGAGGACCAGTGGTGAACCGTTAGCGATTTTACAGTGGAAAAGGAATTAATCAAACAGAGTTAGTGAAATAAAACTGAATTATGAGCCTGGCCGGTGTTGCTCAGTGGTTGAGTGTCAACCTCTGAACCAGGAGGTCACAGTTCGATTCCCGGTCAGGACACATGCCTGAGTTGTGAGCTTGATCCCCGGTAAGGGGTATGCAGGAGGCAGCTAATCAATGCTCAGGAGGCCATGCCCAGGGTGGCAAGCTCAGGATCAGACACAAATTTCAACCAGGTCACACT
>NW_006285129.1:1668226-1682722 GCF_000327345.1 Myotis davidii | reverse complement strand
TTCTGCTTTTACATTCCATCACAGGAACCCAGCAAAATCTCCATGGTATGCAGCCAATTCTATACTCACGCCTTTGATTATGCCGTCACCTACTGTTCAATGTGTGTAAAGCAAGTTGGATGCTCAAGCTAGTACAGAGAAGTGCTAAAACCCTGCCCAGAGAGCTTACAGCCCACTAAAAAGACGCGGACATAACGATGCATGGCACCAGGTGGGAACTGTCAGTGGGATCACCATGTAAAGTATATAATTGTCTAACACCTGAAACTAATACAAAACAGTGACTATAAACTGTAATTGAAAAATAATGTTCTTTAAAAGAGATGTGGACAGGGATGTGACATGGCTGTGGAATGAGAAGGGACAGTAGAGAGAAGCGGAGTTGCAGAGCAAGTGGGTCAGAGAAACCCTGGCGGCTCTGGGAGGACCTAGCACTAAAGTCTTCACGTTGCTGACTCAGGTAAAACGTTTAAACGTTAAATTTTGTTCAATTTACATTTACCACATCAAAGAATAACTCTGAAATCATATTTCAAGAGCATAATGCCTGACTTCTGTCCCACAGCACCCAGCCCACTCCCCAACCAGTCTCCATCACTGCTTCCTCCCAACCTGTTAGAACACTGGGTTGATATTCTATAAGCTACCACACCATTTGGCAGTCTTCTGGGAGGAGTGGGGCTGAACTAGTCTTTGATGGGCAGGTGAGGCTAGTCTTTGATGGGCAGGTGAGGCTAGTCTTTGATGGGTAAATTAGTCAAGGAGCAGGTGAGAGGAGAGGGCATCAAAGGGGTCACGTGGATATGCAGACATCCAGGCCTGCTCCTGAGACCTACAGGGGGATGGGACATGGGAAAGAGCAGAGAAGGCAGGTAACCAGACAGAGAGGTACACCTGGTGGATGTTTCCCAGAAGAGCTGGGTGGAGGGAGACCAGGTATTTTATAAAATGTGGTAGAACAGCAAGATTTTGTACACCAAACTGAAATGGAGCTCCTTTAGTTTAAATGGATCTATTACTGTTTCCTGAGCAACCTACCTACTTGGGTTGGGGATGAAAGGGGCAACAAAATGATTGTTTAGACATCTATGTTTGTTTGTTCTGGCTTAAGAAACTACCATTTTAGGAAACTGTCCAGTCAATGTAAACTTCACCTTCCTGGTAGTGATTTTTATCCCTTCCCCCTGTCCTATCCATGATGGTATCTGGCTTCAGGAGTAGAAAAAGGCCCCATCTACTCAAGGGAAGCCTGGGATTCTTCTGTTGGGTTTGGGGTTTTGCTGCCCTCTGCTGTAGGAGGACTGAACTGACGAGACTCCTGTGCTAAGGCCACCTGAGGAAATTTGCAGTCAGTGAACTTGTGTGTTCTGTCCCCAAACCCTGAGTAGGCCCAGTGATCTTCCTGGCTCACTTTAGCTCTGACCGGAGCTGGGGTCCCCCCACCCGCCTGAGCCTTGGCTGTGGTTCCCAGACATGCCGGCCCCAGCAGCCCACCCTGCAGCTTTCAACTGTAGAAGCAAACTAGCCTGGAGGCACACACTCTATTCACCTGGGCTAGAGATAGAGACATCCTCCCACCTCTCCCTCCTCCTCCCCACAGTGAGCTTGCCAGCCAGCACCCTGAGCTCCCGCCTTCTTCAAGGGACAGAGGGGAGCCTGGGAATCCCTTCACTTCCCGGGAGCCAGGGAAGCGTAGGAGTAATCTGCACTCCACAGCACCAAGTGGGAGACAGGTCACGAGCCTGCTGTTTTCAGCTTTATTCCCTCTCCGGACTCCCACTGGGAGAGCCGAGGTACACATGTGACTGTGTGCTAGGCCGCCTTCATCTCCCTCCTCCCTCCGGACCGGCCCCAGACCCTTTCCTGTGCAGAAGAAACTTCCTCCTTCTCTTCTAGCCCTTTGCCCTTTCCCCTTTCTGAGCCCCAGAGGACCGCAGGGTCACCAGACCTCTAGGGGCCTCAGCAAGCCCAATATTAGAAGCACACCCCAGATTTTTACCCCTCCCCCCAGCTTTGTCTCTACATAAAGGAGCCTGGAGAGAAAGCAGTGCCGCATTCAACACGGCCAGGGTTGAACCTGAGGAGCGGTCGTGAAGAATTAAAGAAGACAGACAAGAGAATAAAGCTGGGGCTAGGTGGGAAGCACCTCTTAGATGGAGAGAGAGTGTCACAGCCTGCAAGCCGAGTCTTTATTTATAGCCAGAGTCCACGAGGCAAAGTACGGGCGTGGTCAAGATGTTTACAGTGTTCTCGCGGGTTTTGAATCTACTCAGTTACATGCACCTGAACCCTACCAAGCTTTGTTTTGGCAGCACTTGCTGCACCTCCCGCAGCCTCTATCACTTAGCCACCCGGGACCACAGGTTCGGACCATAAGGTCAAGCTCACAACTATAGCCGTTGGCTATAATTGTGCTGGGAGGGCAAAGCAAGAGGGACTTGCACGTGGCTTTGCCCTCTCATTAGTCCGAGGCTGGAACCTGTCCAAACACTGTGGCCGCTCTCCACAGGAAGCCACGTGAGAAATGTGCTCAAGAGAAGAGCAAGGTGGTGGCCTTTGGGTAGAAGGGAAGGGGAGTGGGGGAGGATCCTGAAGAGAAGCCAGCAGGCCCACGGGAGGGACAGATAACAATGAGGAGAAGGAAAGGCCTGGGAGCACAGAGACTGGTACCATTTTACAGAATTCCCACATTGTGCAATTCAGGGGGGAAGTGCAAGGCGAGCTCAGCCTCTCCGGGGAAGCGGGCTGCAGGGACAACCCAAGGTGGAGCCTCCCTCTCACCACCTCTTCAGGCGACAGAAAGATCAGGGCCCCAGTCTACTCTCTGGGCAGAAGAGCATGGGGCTGGGGTGGGGGGGCGGTGTCTGGGAGCAGGAGAGTGGGGTCAGAGCCAGTGACGCCGTGTGAGCCTGGCCCTTGCCTTTTACCAGTTTATGAGCCTGTTGCCCGAGCTCCCCTCTCTCCATCTAGAAAACAGGAGAGGTAGGTACCACTCTGCCTCCCTCAGTCATTGTGAGGGTTAGAGAAATGGAGAGATGTACATGGAAACGCTGACCGCCCACACTAAGGCAAGATGATTTTCAAATAATCCCTAGTGTAGACCCAGCAAGTAAGTTAGTCCAGTTGGTCCGGGCGGTTCCCAAGATATGTTAGCCTTGACCCCCTAGTTTACTCTATCACTGCAGACAGAGAGGGCAAAGAGAGAGAGAGAGAGAGAGAGCGGGAGAGAGAGAGAGAGAGAGAATGCTGCCTGGGCTCAAAGCTGGCCCATGGGTTTAAAGAGGCACTTTCTTAAGGACTAAGGAAACTGGATCATGACCTTAACTGAGAGGAGAGGAAAGTTATTATACATTTCCAAGAAAAAAAAACAGGACGATATCACCATCAGAAAGCTGATTCTTGGCCCAGGGGCCCAGATCCTCATGCTGCTCATGGAGCTCAGAGACTAGGAAAGAATATAATTTGGTGAGGTTCAGGTCTGCAACTTCAGAAAAGTAACTCAGGATGTCCTGGATAGGATGGGTTGAAGAGGCAGGGATCATAATGTCAGGAATCACTCGGCAGGAGTTCCAGCTGTGGGAGGAGCCACTTCCTGGAGTCAAGTCAGGCCTGAGCCTATAAAACACACCTGCTGCTCATTCGCCCTGAACCTCCGGGACTGCCCTCCCACCTCTGGGTCTGACCAGGTGAGTGGACTTTGAGACCGAGAGAGCACAGAGGTAAGGGCGAGGGGCTGTTAGAGGTCATGGGGACAGGAAAGGCGGAGGGAGGAGGGGAGATCTTGCCCTGGGTCCAATAGGATCTACCTGGTAGTTATGGCTCCTAAACGGAAAGGGGAGTGATCAGCCTAAATTCCTGCCAATGTCTGGCCTCTGGCAACTGAGACAGCTGGGAAGGGAGTGTTCTTGGCCAGTTACCTCTGAAAGACACCATCGTGGATGCTGATAGAGGATGAGGATGCTCAGGAGGAAAATGCTGTCAGCCCAAAAGACCACGAAATACCGTCTAGTGTCCCTTTCTCTACTTCGAATGTAATTTCCTGCCTGCTTCCTTCCCGCCTTTCTTTCTTTCCTCGTTCATTCACATTTCACTCACATATTCAACAGGTGTTTACTGAGCTCTTACCCAACACGCGGGGCTGTTCTGGACACCAGTGTAAACATGTGTGCAAAAGCGGGGATGGTGAATGGGGTGGGAATCCCTGTTCCTGGGGTTTCCATGCTTCCATTTCAGTGAGGGGCCTACATTTATTGGCTCTTCTGTGTGACCACAATAGCACCACATCTTAGAGATACAAACATGAAGGAGATGGAGGCTTTGGCCCTGTGTGTGTGTGTGTGTGTGTGTGTGTGCACTTATGATTGATTAGTTTCAGGTACCAGCAGCCTCAGGGTAGTTTCCAAAGGAGGATCAATGGCCTAAGATTTCACAAGACCATAAAGCATCTGTATTGGATTTTAGGTGGACTGAACTCCCAGCTAGATGTCCTGCCAGCAAATCCAGGGGCTGTGCCAGCCTCCTCTTAAAGGGCCCACAACCAAGTGCCCCCCAAAGTGTCCCCCTAAGAGCCCTCCCAAGATGCCCTGCTTCCTGCTCTTCCTACCGTGACAGTCCCAGGGCTGCTACAGCCTCAGCTGACCGTGGCCTCAGACCTCTACCTGTTGCCCTTGATCTGGGGCTGCTTCCCACCTGGACCCTGAGCATTATCCGAGTAACCGAAGGGTCAGGGGCTCCGTGCCCCTCCGTCCCTCTCCACCCCTTGATGGTGGTCACCTGTAGAACGTGACCACGCGGGAGCTGAGACTTGGGGGCTGGGTTCAAACTTGCTTTCCTGTTGGGTAGACATGACTGCTCTGAATGAGCTGCTTCACTACAATAAATATTTTTCAATCCCTTAGGCCCGTGTGTTTTTGATTCATGTTTCCACTCTACTTGCCATGTCCTACTCTTTCTCTCTGAATAGATAGATGGCTGGGTGCTCAACGTGGCCTGGATAGGAGAAAATCAAAGTACCAAACAGAAAGGAATTACTTTTTAAACACGCATGTATGCTTTGTTTTAATAAACCTAATATGTAGACACATTACTGAAACAAACAGAGATATGCTGGTATGTCAGAAGAATAGTACCAAACAGAAAGGAATTACTTTTTAAACACACATGTACGCTTTGTTTTAATAAATCTAATATGTAGACACATTACTGAAACAAACAAATTAGAGATAAGCTGGTATATCAGAAGAACATTACTGCAAAACATATGTTTAAAATGTCTCTTTAAGTAATCATCTTTTAAATGACTGTGACAGAAAGTGCCCTTTTCTGTAAAAAGACATGAACTTGGACATTATTTCATAAATAACCTTTCAATAAAATATGATATCAGTCTACAGGTTTTGCTCAGTGTTTGCTGATGAGTTAGCTGATATTTAAAGAGGATTTGTGCAACGGAGTGGCCGGCTACCCTGAGTTCAGATAAGGGACGACGCCCCACTGGCTCCTTACACAGGGGGAGGCTAACTGAATTAAGCCCTTGCCATCCGCACATTAAAATAGAAACCCATTGTCAGGTATAGCAGCAACAGGAAACTAATACAAACGGATATATAAAAATACATATGGTATATTCATAAAATGAAATACTTATAAAGAGAACAGAGTCAATGACATAGTTGAAACCTCACAAATATAATGTTGAGTGAACATTATAATGTGGAGTGAACATATACTGCATGATTGATTTATTTCTATTTATCTGAAGTTCAAATACAGGCAAAACTAATCTATGGGGTTAGAGTTCAAAATAGTGGTTACCTGTGTATTGAATGAAAGGGAGCAAGAGATAGCTTTTTGAGAGGCATAACTGTTCTTTTCTAAAAAATATTTTTTATATATATCAGAGAGGAGGAGGACAAGATAAAAACATCAATGATGAAAGAGACTCATTGATTGGCAGCCTCCTGCACACCCCCCACTGGGGATCGAGCCCACAACCCAAGCATGTGCCCTGACCATAAATTGAACCTGAGCCGTAGGTCAACACTCAACCACTGAGCCACACCAGCCAGATAGAAACTGTTCATTTTGATCCAAGTGGTGATTACACAGAGGAAAAAAATGTAAAAATGCATTTTACATACTTAAGGTTTATGTAATTGCTCTTTAAAAGTTATATCTCAATATTTTTTTAAAAGACAATGGCGAAAGGATAGAGTACTCAATTGTTGTTGGGCCAGTTATTTATGGAGTAAAAATATTTTTTTAAACTTCTTTAGTTTTAAATTTGCTGTTCCTCCACCAGAGGGCACCCCTACACAACAATAAGTCTTGATCAGTCACACCTAGATGGCCATTGACAGGCAGCCTGGCTTTCCGGCCCATCTCCAACCATTTCCCCTCATAGTCACTATTGTGGGAGGCACACATGTAGCCAAACAGTCACAGCAACAGGTGATAAATGCTGTGACCAAACGTTTTCTCCAACAACCAGATAAGACCTGGAAAGGAATCTGTGTACATGTGGTCTGTCTCTGCCTAAAAGTCAAAACCTTAACATCTGGGAATATTTGTGTGACTTCTGAGCCCTACACTTCTTACAAGGGGATTTCATTGAGTTGCTGGCATCAGTATTTAGTGTGAAAAGGTTTTAAGGACAATAACTCTTTGGAAAGGTCCCACCGAAAGAGAACATTCTTTTTCCACTTAAATGAACTCGCACGTCTCTGCAGATCAAGGGCCGTCTGTTTTCTGTTTAACACAGTCTGCTGCTATTCGGTCGTCCTTTCTTCCCACGGTTACTGAGCACTGTGCCATGCCCAGGTCCTGTGCTGTCATCTGGAATCCAAGGTAAATGATGCGCATTCCCTTTCCTCCAGTGGGTGACACGCTGGGGGTGACGGACGCAATAACTACAGTCAGCAGGAGTGTCGCAGGGGCCACGGAGGACAGGATGGAGGCAGGAAGAGGAAGGGGTGTTTTCTGGGATTGTGATTTTTGAAGTTGTGAGAGTTGAACAAGAGATGAAGGACCGTCTAGGTGTAGAGAATATTGTTCCCAATACATCCCAACACAAGGATAGACAAAAGACATTAGCACGGTGCTACTATAAAGATACCAGACATGTAAAGTACTTTGGAAAGACTGAAAAGGGAAGAATTAATTTGCTGGAGTCGCCTATAGGAAGGTTTCGGGCCATTCCCAGGGTGACCTGGAGAAGAATGAGGTTCACTTGGTGAAAGGTGGTTTGCACAAACAACCAGCAGGTGGCGCCCACCCTTCCCCACAGCGTGCAGCCTGGCTGGATCCCTCCCAAAGTAGGCCACCCAGGAAGGAGCCAAATAGAGGGGCCTGCCTGGGCCACCCTCACCACACGCACATCCCACAGCGTATACGCAAGCTCTTCTGTACCCACTACCCAGAAAATGAGAATGGAACCAGCCATGGTGAAGAAAGCACCATACTGGCTTCAGAAGAATGTAACTTCGGTGCTTTCTCTTTCAGAGAATAAAGAAATGCCTACTGAGCACTAAGAACAGTAGGAGTACAAGGAAGCAGTCTACGTGTGGTGAGAAACCCAGCACTCAGAGCCTGAGATGCCTGGGGCTGCTCTGTGACCACTGAGCCACTAGGAGAGGCTGGCCTAGAGCGTGGCAGCTGCCCCAGACAGGGACTGATCGCCCACAAAAGAAACACACAGCCCGTGTGGCTCAGGTGGTTGAGTGTCATCCCATTCACCAGAAGGTTGATTCTCAGTCAGGGCACATGCCCAGGTTTCAGATTCGATCCCCAGTAGGGGGCGTGCAGGAGGCAACCCATCCATGTTTCTCTCCTGTATGGATCTTTTTCTCTCTCTCTCTCTCTCTCTTCTTCTCTCTCTCTAAGAAACACACATACAGAAAGGAAATAGGGTGCAAAGCATTGACCTATGAAACAGGAGGTCGCAGTTTGATTGAGGTCAGGGCACATGCTTGGGTTTCCTGCTCAATCCCCAGTAGGGGGCGTGCAGGAGGCAGCCAATCAATGCTTCTCTCTCATCATTGATGCTTCTATCTCTCTCTCCCTCTCCCTTCCTCTCTGAAATCAATCGAAAACAATTTTTTAAAGAAACAGTAAAGGAAGTCCTTAGGCAGGCAGAAAATGACATTAGAGGGAATTTGAAGCTGTACCTGAAGTGGTAATTATGTGGATGGATATTAAAACATTTTTAAAAATTATTTAAATCTCTTTTAAATGGTACAGCGACCCAGAATGCTGAAAAACTAAAAACATATCACAATGGCTAGTCAGGGCACCAGCAGCGCAGGGCCCAGCCCTCCTGGGAAGTGCCCCTGAGCCGGTTCAAGGTGGCAGCCCTCAGCTCCTGCCCAGCAGGGGGAGCCTGTGGACTTTGAGAAAGACACTGCCACGCCACTGGCCTGTCCCTCGGGGATGACAAGCTCCCTAGGCGAGGCAGGACAGGGCTCTCCCACAGCGAGACAGGTTGGATTCCCTCAAGGATAAGTTATAAAACCTGAGTGGGTGGATTATTAGGCCACCTGGTCCTTACCCAGGTTTTCCCACTAATTGGCTGTGAAACTTTGTTTGGGCACCTACCTCTCTGGGCCTCAGCTCCCTCACTGTGACATGGAGGGCAGAACTAGCTGATGTCTGAAGGCCCTCCATGTCCCACACTCTCTAATTCCTTGGTCCTACCCTGTCCTAAGCCAGCTGGGCCCCTCTGTGTCTGCTCTGGTGTAGCCTCCAGCAGCCAGGAGAGGCTGAGCATTCCCCTCTGGGGACAGGTTAGAGCGAGAAGGCTTTGAGAAATCAGAACCTGAAAATCAAGCTCAAGTAGGCCCCGTGTTTGTCAGCCATCACCCCCACATCCCATATGCAACCACCGTGCAAAGCACTTTATAAATTCTTGCATTTCATTCTCCATTTCCACCCCCAGAGCAAGGGAGATAGAAAAATTACAGTGGGGCCTTGATTTACGAGCTTAATTCGTTCTGAGACCGAGCTCGTTAAGGAGCTCGTTAACTCAAATTACTCTATCAACTCAATGCAAAAAATCTGCCGAGAGACAGCTGGTATCTCAAAAAACTCGTTAGTCGGGACACTGGTAAGTCAAGGCCCCACTGTATCCCAATTCTACAGATGAAGAAAACCGAGACCCAAAGATGTTAAGAAATTTGCCTACAGTCAAACAGCTACTAAGAGGTGGGGCTGGCATTTGAGCCAAAGGCTACGCCCTGACACAGGCTGCCATGCTCAGGAGCTTCCAGGTTCCTCGAGGCCACCAGGAGCTGTGTCCTGACCCCCCTGAGAAGGGCCTCGTCCTGACCCCCCTGAGAAGGGCCTCATCCTGACCCCCCTGAGAAGGGCCTCGTCCTGACCCCCCTGAGAAGGGCCTCCATCTGTGTTTGCTCCTCAGAATCACGCTGACCTGAAGGGTGCTTCCGTCCTATGGTCCAGCTGTCAGTTTGCATGTGAAGAAGTTAACTCAAAAGGGTTTTTAATGTTTACAACCTCTTACGCCTGACCGCGTCTGTTCTTATACAAGCCCACTCTAAGAATATGGCTGAATGATAATTCCACACGTTACAATGGGCTAGAAACTCCGAGTTTACATATAACTGCCAACTATGATCTCAGTTCTTCATGACAAGTGTTCAAAATAAAGATGAATTTTTTTAAAATGCATGTTTTATAGACTTGGATATTTCAGCATCATTTAAGTAACTTGGTCATAATCACATAACTGAGAGTCAACTCGTAAGAACTGAAAGCTTAATCCCCCCCATTCCAACTGTGAGCTTTCTATCACACCTCTTTTCTTCTGAGTCATCTTCTACCTCCAAAGCCTGTGATAAGCCATGTGTATATGAGTGCGTGTGTGCATGACTGTGTGTGTGTGTGTGTGTGTGTGTGTGTATGTTTATGAAAGAGGAAAATGACAAGAAAAAATGCTCAAAATGCTAAGACCAGCTGGATGGAGTCGTGACAAGTGGCACCATCAACAAGAAAGACCCTTCCTCTCCTCCTGAGACCAACTCCCAGAGTCCAGGGCTCTCAGAGGGTTCTCCCTACCTGTCTCCTCTCAGGGTCTCAGTTGGGCCATTTCCTCTGCGCCCCCCACGCAGGGCAGGGCTCTGCTCTGTGTACCTAGAAGTCATCCTCCCCAGAGGCAGCCCTGCCCCAGCCCCTGAGCCTTCTCTGGAAGTTGGAGAGGAGCCAGGGAATAGCAGGAGGCCCCTCACATTCTGCTCATTGTTAATGATGGAGAGATAGGATCACCTCTCAGCTGCTGGGGCCTAATTACCGCCCGCTCAGAGTTTCGGTTGCTGATTAAGGGCGCTCCTCCCTGGCTCAGGCTCCCATCAGGACGCCTGTTGAAACTTGCCACCGAGGACGGATTAAGGTCAGTGCAGAGGCCAGGGTCCCACCCGCCTAAACTCAGCACTGGATCAGGAACAAGCCACACTTTTCAAACTGCGTTGTTTTGAAACCCTGCCCTCCTGCGTCCCTGCCCAGACCAAGAAGGGAGAGGCCCGCCCAGCTCACCCAGTCCTCAGGGCCTCCCACCCAAATTGTTTCTCCAAACCCCTCTCACATGAGGATGGTTCCCTTCTCCCCAACCAGAAGACTCTCCAAAACCTGAATTCGGGACTCTGAACCCACATCCAAGGCTAGAACCTTCCCAACTTGAACTTAGCACCTTTGGGTCATGGTTTGGCTTTCACCATCCCATCCCCATTTCCATCTCCTCCCCAAGTACACCAAGTTTTCCCATTTGTTTTGGAGTTTTCCTCTTGCTCTTTCTCATCTTTAAGGCCTCTGTGCAAACATTCCCTTCCTGGGGAGGCCTGTGGGGCCTGCCCCTTGAGATACAGTTGTTCGGCATCACACCATCAAGTTTATTTCCTTCCTAATCCTACCACTCTCTGTAATGATTTGCTTATTGGTGTATTTCTGCCTCCCTCACTAGTGTAAGCTCCATGAGGGATCTTTGTCTCTGTCATTCGCCTCCCTTCCCCAGATGCCTAGCATGTGGTTGGTGCTTAATGAATATTCTCTTGAAGGAATAAATAGAGGAGCCTCTACTTATTCAATTCTATCTATCTTTACCCCCTGCAGTGGGGCTTGGGATCTCTCTTCAAACACACTCACAAATTCACACACATAACACACACTCAAGGCTGCACTGAATGGTGGCAACCTTCCCATCCTGCTCAGCCTCATGCATGCCTTTGCCTCTTTTGACCTGCCCTCCAGTGGAAGCCTTTTCCTTCCTCTGTGTCCTCGTGAGCCTCTGGGACTTTGTTTTCCCCTCTGACCAATTATGCTCTGCCAGCTGTTCCACACCGGTTGAACCCTCGCCATTCTTCAGTGCAAGACCAAACATTATGTCTTTGAAGTGTTTGCAGATCCTTGGCATCTCGCCCCTTTCTCTGGGCGCCCACAGATTTTCTCACTAGTGGAATAGTGACCATGCTGTGTTTTGTTGTTGTTATTTTGTGCTTCTGCCTCCCAGGTAGTCTGTGGCATCTTCTTGAACACAGATATCTGTCTTATTCGCTATTGTATTCCTAAGGCTGACCAGCACATCCACATAGCAGGTGCTCAGCACATGTCAGTGGGATTGCTTGGGAGGTCTGGCCCTTTATTACCTGATCTTTTAGCTCCATGACTGTCTCTGGTCCCTTTAATCACTACTCCCCCGTTACCTCCTAAATGTAGTAACTTCCTAAGTTTCCACTTCCAAACCTCTCCTGCTAGTTCTCCATACTCTTTTCCATAGAGGTGCCAGGGTTTAAAGTAGGTCTTCAATTCCCAGCACACAGGAAGCCCTACCACATGGGGTCTCTTCCATAACCTATTGACCTCATCAGCCTCTGCCCAGCCAGGCAGCATCGGTGGACAGACCTAACTCTTTAAAGGGCCTCTGAAGAACCCTTCTGGCACTCAACACACACACACACACACACACACACACACACACAATGCAACAGAAATGGGGCAGGTTTCTGCCTTATGCCAGGACATGACCTCAGAAACTGAGCACTTAGGACTCTTGGGCTGGAGCTCTTTGGGATGCATCCTCTGAAAGGAGGAAGGATGGAACCGAAGGAAATTCAGTCCAGGGGCCACTCTGCCTCTTCAGCCTGTGGAGTTGGATTTTAGAGAGCGATTCCAATGAGGACAGTGTTTCTGTGAAAGCATTATCAAGTCACACAACCGGAAGACAACAGCAACGCCTATAAATGTAATGTAGCCACCAAGCACGTAGGACCATGCTCTTACAGCGCTGTTCTCAGAACGGTGCAACAGCTCTGCATGGGTGACGGCAGGGAAAAATCAACAGGTACAGTTCTCGGGTAACTATACTCAGGCCACTAAACTCCCACCCACAGCACAACATTAACTCTCACATGTTCGCCCTGAGCCTGAATGGGTGCTTAACTAAGTCTGAGTCCTCAATTAACAGGTATAGCAACACCCACATTTTTAACCCCCTACCCCTACCCCAGTGAATGTCCAAAGCCAGTTGGCAAGATTTAAGGGAAAATGCACCAGAGTTTGAATCATGATACCCTCATTTGTGGACTTTATTCAACAAACATTTATTGAAGTCATTCTCTGTGCCGGGCACTGTACCTGACCCTGGGGAGAAAGAAGAAAACAGAACAGACATGGATGTTGGACACATTCCTTCAAACTTGTGGGTCTCTGCTTGTTCATTAAAAATAGGGGAATGGCTACCCCTCAGAGAAGGTGGGAAGATTTTATGAGATAGTATGTGTAATCGTAGCACTATTTATATTATCATCATTATTAATAAAGCAACATGGCAGCAATACATGTGAAAAGCCATGCAATTTTTTCAACTCTTGACCTCAATGTTTATGCTAAGAAATGTATCCTAAGGAAAAACTCAAATATAAAGATATATATGAAGGAAAGAGATAGAAAGAAAATAAAGCACCTACTAAGTATATGCATTTTGCCAAGCACTGGGTGAAATACCTAATACTTTTAATTCATGAAAAATAATCAAAGGAAAAACAAAACAATATAAGCAACCTAAATACTCATAATGAATGGAATATTTTAGAGTCATTTAAAGTAATTATAAAGACTATGCAGCAATACACAAAATGTGCATGACATCATGGTATTTGAGGAAAGTAGGTCACAGAATGTAGGAATGCAGATGACGGTTGCAGCTATGTGCGGTTCCCAGGCAGGAGCACGGCCACATGAACAATAAGGCTTGCTCTAGAATGATGGGCTTATGAAGGAGACCTTTGCCAACTGTTTGCATGTTGTTTTACCAGGTGTACCGGTTAATAATGCGGATGTTTGGCTTGCTCTAGAATGATGGGCTTATGAAGGAGACATTTGCCAACTGTTTGCAGTGTTGTTTTACCAGGTGTACCAGTTAATAATGCGGATGTTTGTCAATAGAAGTAGCTACACATATGTTGATATATATGTGATTTGATATGTATGCTATTTTGTTGTATTGCTCCTTCAGATGACCACTTGTTCCGATCGTTGGCACACGTACTTTCTGAGCAGCACTTCAAAACATACAAAGAAGTGGAAAATTGGGTCTCTGAATGGTTTGCCTCAAAACAAGAAAAGTTCTATAGGGACAGTATCCACAAATTACCTGAAAGATGGGGGAAATGTGTAGCTAGCAATGGACAATACTTTGAGTAAAGCACTTTTGATGTTTCTCTTAAATTATCGTGTATTCTTTGATTACAAAATCTGCATTATTAACCAGTACACGTGGTATTGTTTTATTGTTTTTATGGGTGTACTTTTCTCGACGTGCTCTATTTGCAGGTTATGTCCATTTCGAGAGGGGAAGACAAAGATATTTTCATGCTTGAAAGTTTTGATAAGTAGCAAGTATCAGAAGAGGTATCCGTTGCATTCAATTTATTGCTATTTCCTGAAAAATAAGTGGACGAGTTTACATTTAGCTCTTCGGTTATTCATAGCAAACCTTCAGAAACCAAGGCACTGCTATGGCGGCGTCCACTAGCACCTACAACTACTGGAGGACTTGATGTCCCTAGATTGTCATAAGCACGGGCTGACTTCTCATGCATCATCTGTCCTCTTATTCTACCACCCACCTGTCTATCCATCTGATGATTTACTCTCTGTCCACCCATCCACCCTTGGAAGGGCATCATCACAAAACTTCCCTCTAGGAATTAGGACTTTATTAAAATGCCCTGATTCTTTAGCTGACTGTTAGTATGAAAAGTCAAGGTCCAGAGTTCCCAAATGGGGCCAATGATGCAACAGGACAGGACCCAGGAGACGTGCTTCTCATCTTGCCCCAGTCCCTGGTGGGCTGTTCAATAGCTGATTCAACAACTGGGCAGGCTGCCAAGACCTATCCTAGGAACGAAGGGCCCCAGGAATTAGGTCACATTGGTCACCAGTGTCCTCCCTGTCCCAGGAGCATCCAGCTCACTAGCTAGAGCGATCTTCAAG
>NW_006285129.1:1660067-1668210 GCF_000327345.1 Myotis davidii | reverse complement strand
CCTGGCATTTTCCACCTAAATCTGTCACATACTGGCCCTGGAGGTGGAGTGGGAGAGGCTGTGCAGTCATGTACTTGCTAAGCTGCCAGCTGAAAACCTGTTTTAATCAATCAAATAATGGGCCCTTATTACATAAGCCTTGATTATGACCTTCTCAATCAAGCATTAATTGGGGTTGATGAGGACAGTGTATCCTGGACCTTCTCACCCTTGCATCAGACTACTTACAGTCCTACCCTAATCCCTAATGAGGTTAGCTGGGGCAACTGAGACACCGCCAGCTGAGTGACCCGGATGTGTTCACAGAACAAACTGACGAATTAAGAATTTTCTGAGTATGTGTTTTTTGTGAGGTCCAGTGCCAGAGCCTGGGAATGCAGGGTCAAACCAAGCACACTTCCTGCCTGTGAGGAGCACATAATTCAGTGGAGAAAACGGATCCTAAAGGAGAGATAATCAGTGCGGAAGGGGCCATGACAGCAGTAAGGACAGGGTGCAGTGAGAGGAGCAGCAGCCACATCTGTCTAGACCCGTGGTCGGCAAACCGCGGCTCACGAGCCACATGCGGCTCTTTGGCCCCTTCAGTGTGGCTCTTGAGCCGCAGTTTGCCGACCACTGGTCTAGACAATCTGTTTGGGCCTCAGGGAAGGGGCATGGAATGGGGCCAGCCAGCACAAGCAGACTTGGCTGTTCTTTGCTAGGTAAACCAAAGAAGCAGCGAGGGGAGCGGGGCCCTCCGCAGTCCAGGGCAGCTGCTGCTCACACAGGCTCTGAGGCAGCAGCCACCCTCTTCAACAGTGCAGCTCAGATTTAGAAATGTGAGCCATGGAAGGACCTTCTGGGGGTCCTGGAACACACTTTAAGCTTTCACACATCCAGGTCACTGCACTTATTCCTTTTGTCTAGAATACCTTTTCTCTTTCCACCTGACCCCAAAGCCCCCCAACCTAGTGCAATGCCTGGACCACTGGATCTCCCAGGCCCAACTCTCAGGCTTCCTCTGCTGGGAAGCCTTTCTGGAGTAACTCATCCCCAGAGTCACTTCCACATCCCCCTCTGCTCTTCCAGTGTGTTTTCTTGTTCGTTTTGTGTGTTTTTGTTAATCCTTGCCTGAGGATATTTTTCCATTGATTTTTAGGGAGAGTGGAAGAGAGAGGGAAAGACAGAGAGAGAAACATCGATGTGAGAGAAACACATCAATTGGTTGCCTCCTGCACGAGCCCCACCAGGGCCTGGGCCGATGAGGAGCCTGCAACTGAGGTATGTGCCCTTGACTCAGAATTGAAACCAGGTCCCTTTGGTCTGCAGACCAATGCTCTATCCACTGAGCTAAACCAGCTAGAGCTCTCCCAGTGTTTTGTATCTAACTCTAGGACCACATTTATCAGGTGGCAATCCAGTAAGTTTGTGGATCCTGTCTCCATCAACCTTCATCTTTATATCCCCAGGAGCCAGCACATTGCCTGGCACACAGTAGGTATTCAACGTTTGATTGTCAAGAGACTAACTCCTCCCAAGACTGACTCACACTCAGGTGATCCAGAAACACCATCCAAAACCACTTCCTGCAGGGCAGAGCTTGTTGTCACGGCAGGAGACTTGGAGAATTCGGGCAGCTCCCTAACCACTAAGCCACAGACCAGCTTCCACCTCCAGCACCTCGTTATCTGATGTTTACGGGAAACTTGGAGCCCAGTGGGCACCAGGCAGCAATCAGCCACTCCACAAGTACTGATTGTGCACTCACTGTATACAGGGCACCATAGCACCAGGAACCTTCAGTGGGTGGAACTCACTCGCCATCAAAAATAAGGTTGTTTATTTTTAATTAATGGAAAGATGATTTGATTTATATTGTCCTCATTATACTTCCCCAATGTCCCCATAGTGGGCCCATCTTACTTGTGTAGCTAGTTTTTCATTTAAAACAACTTTTTTGTTGTTGTTATTAATCCTCATTCGAGGATATTTTTTTCCATTGATTTTTAGAAAAAGTGGAAGGGAGGGGGAGAGATTGAGAGAGAGAAACATCGATTGTTTGCCTCAGATCGAGCCTGTAACTGAGGTAGGTGCCCTTGGCCAGAATCAAACCCAGGACCCTTCAGTCCGCAGGTTGACACTCTATCCACTGAGCCAAACCAGGGCTAAAACAACTTTTTAGGACAATCTGAGTAGGAGTAGCCAAGATTTAGGCACATGATCACTGACTAATATTATTGATAAATTACCAATAGGATCCAATTTGCTATATACCTAATTAGTCATTAGTCATGAATGGGGAAGCAAGGAGACCCTCTCTGAAGTCTGGCTTCTTCAGTCTTTCTGGTTCTCCATCTTTCTTGCCTATCCCCTATAGGGGCCTCTCTGCTGTACACCCAGCTCAACACTAGGTGGCAGCCTAATCACAGGCCCTTGCTATATTAGCCCAGCCCTCCGCTTGGCTCAAAACCAAGGCCTGGGGCTTCCAGTGGGTTACCTAGTGCCAGGCATGTCTCATGATCCGCCCTACCCCACAGCTGGGGACCAAGGAAAGCTTCCTGCTGCCAAATACAGACGGAAGCCATGGAGACAAGAGGAGGTTTGGGCTAGGTCTCCAGTCAGCGCTTCTGCCCCAGTCAGCGCTTCTGCCAGCCGAGGCCACCTTTCCAACACAAAGGTCCAACACAGCCCGTGGTGCAGTGAGGGAGGAGCTGAGGCCTGGGTGGCGGCCGAGCAGCTTGGCATGGCAGCCTTTCAGGCCACAGGCTACTCTGCCCACAGAGCCTGGAGTTCCCTGTGGCCCTGAGGCTCAGAGGCCCCTCTAGGATCCCATCAAGCCTAGTGACACAGACTTTCTACCTTCAACTTTTCTCTCTACTGACTCCTTCCCCTCAATATAACAGCCCGATCAAACCTTTCCCATCTGAAAACGATTCTGGTCTCTCCCTTCACCATCCCTCTCTGTGCCTTCCCTTCTCCAAACTTACTGGAAAAGTTCCCCTCACTCTCTCCCCTCATCACCTCCCACTCACTCCTCAACCCACTGCGTTCTGACTTCTCCTCCTGTCCTTCAGCATTTGCTGTGTCTGGGGCCTGCCCTGCTCCCACGGCCAACCCCGGTGCCTTTCAGCCTTCCTCTCACGCCATCTCTTTGACACAGGCCACACTTGCATCCTCTCCTTGGTCCAATTTCCTATTCTCCATCCCTCTTTAAAATGACCTTCTTGGTCCGTTTCATGCACTTCCCTCAAACCCAACACTCTTAACTCTTTACCTGGGACATATATCCTGAAGATTTCCCAATCTCTACCTTAGGGCCTGACACCCCTCAGCTCCAGTGCCCCCTCACCAAGTGACTCAACATGCCCGCGACGGAACTCAACTCATCTCCGTCCCCAGGCCTAACGCACGTCTGTCCCTCCTCCTGTTTTCTGTCTCCATGAAGAAAATCACCAGCAATCCAGTGGCCAAAGCAGACTACTGACAGCCATCATTTACTCCTCCAATTGGGTACCCCTTCTCTGTGTTACCTTGATCAAAGTGTGGTCACATGTCCACTAAACTCTGAGCTACAGGCAGAGAACTGTGTGGTTTTGGTCTTTGAGTCTCTGGCACCAAGTTCATTGCCTGACACAGAGAACAGGTTAAACAAATGTTTGTCGGGTGGGTAGATGAATGGATGGGAAAATGAAAGATGATAGTCTGGGAAGAGCTCCCTGCTCATTCAGAGGTGGTCTAGTATTGAAATTCCTCATCTCAATCCCAAGCCCTGGCACCCATTCCCTGAAGCCACACCTTCAGAATGACACAAAATAGCACAGCTGAATGCTTTCCCTGGCACGGAGAGGGGGGTAGGGCGGCAGATTCCATAGGTTTCCTACTAAAAAGTTCAGGCACTGAGTAGAATGCAGCCACTGCAGGGCTCCAACTCTGCTCTCACTTCCGCCCAGAGGGATGCTCCTGCCAGACCAGGGAGATGGAGCAATGCAGGTGAGCACCTGGCCAGAAGAAGGGAGGTCTGAGTATCATGTCAGCTTAGGGGGAATCTAGAACAAGAGCACAGAAAACAGGGCCTCTCCTGACGATGCACATGAGATGCAAACACATGAACAAATCTTCAGGACAAAGAGTTCATAGGGATGCACTGTGGCTCAATAGCACTGCCGGTGCCGCCATACTTGGTGGAGCCTGTTTTACCGCCTGCGTCTTTGTCCATGCTCTCCCCCACACACTGCTTTTAAAGCCTTAACCATCTTTCAAGCCAAGTGCAGATGCGCCCTCGGTGAGGCTGCCCCACAGGCACCCACCCCCAGTCTGAATAAACCATTATCTTCCCCATACTTCTGTAGTACGTTGCACATATTTCTTTTACAACACTGCTCTCCATTTCTCTTTCATTTGTATAGCTGTCTTTTTCTACCTCCCTGACATAGTTATAAATGCCTGGCAGAAAAGAACTAGGTTTAATCCATATTTGCATACCTATGGTTCTAATCTTGCATAATAGGCATCTGATAGATGCCCACTGAATTGAATAAAAATTTCAGCATTTCAAAGCATTATACAGAAAACACCTATGGTTCTAATCTTGCATAATAGGCATCTGATGCCCACTGAATTGAATAAAAATTTCAGAGCATTTCAAAGAAAACATGGTTCATAAGTTCAAAGTCGATGAAGAAAATAGGAGTGATCACATGGGTGGGACTCATTGGGAAGACTTCCTGGAGGAGGTGTGGTTGGAGGAAGCTACGCAAGGAGGGGCTGAAGGGAGCCTGACTTTGACTTCAGGGAGGGAAAGGCCAGGCTTCCCTCCTTCCATGCCACCCTTTCCTCCCCACCCAGTATAGACAGTGGCAGGATGTAGAGTGGCCAGAAATGAGGAGTCTCAAATAGACTGCCTGGCTGCATAGCCCAGCTTAGTCACTTACTAGCTCTGCAGTCTTTAGCTGACCACTTCACCCATCCGGTCTCAGTTTCCTCCCCTGTAAAATAGGACAATAATAGTCCATAACTCACTAGATTGTGTGAGAATGAAAAGAGTTAATCTATGTAAAACTCTTACTAGGTGCCAACAGCTCATCTCAGTTAACTCATTTAATCCTCACACAGCCCAGTAAGGTTGGTATTAATATTCTCCTTACTTTTCAGGTGAAGAAACTGAGCCTCAGAGAGCACGGTGTGGGGAGATCACTCACATTTCTACCCTAAATGTCAAACATTCTCCAAACATGACCAACGTGGACCTGCCCACCCCAAACCACCCAACTCATTCCCCAAAGAAGCAGAACCACAATCATAGCACAAAATAATTAACCTTCGCTTTGTTATCATTCATAACCACCTGCTACACCCTTTCACACTGGATCCTCACTACATCTTGGAAAGAGCCGTCAGCACCCCTACTTTTCAGATGAGCCCTGGGGCCCAAAGGGGGTGAGACTTGTGCCTCAGCACCCTGGGTTTTCAGATGAGCCCTGAGACCCAGAGAGGGGGTGAGACTTGTGCCTCAGGGCTCCGTCAGAGCATTTTCCACCCCAGATCTGGGCCACAGGGCATCGGGCCCTGGGCAGCAGCCCACACCCTCCTCTTCCTCACGCCCCCTCCAGGGGCTCAGCAGTTTGTTCCCCAGATGAACCCACACCAGCCTCTTTGGCTGCAGGAGCCTCACTCATAGCATCAAGAAGGTTGGGGAGTATATAATAAAATGTCCAAGACTCCAGGGTCTAGAGATGACAGGAAAGAAAAAGGACACAATAACCAGAGATAAAGAAAAGTAATTTGCGAAATCAAGTTGTTTAGTTTGGAAGATGGCAATTTTCCATCTCTATAAAAAAATATGGACAAAGGAAATGAACCGAAAATTATATGTAAAATAAAATGGCCAATAAACACTTGGAGGAAAAACCAGTGTTCTCTTCACAACGTAGGGAGTTCGGCACTCGGGTGCCATCAAATAAAGCGGGGACTTGAGACCACCTTCTGAGAGAGTCATTCGGTCTCTGGCATGTGAGGGCATGAACGTTATTCATGTTCTTTGAATCCGCAATTTCGTTTCTAGATATCTAAGGAAAAATTTATAAATAGGCACAAAAATGTTTAAGAATATTTGTGTTGTGTGTTTTATTATAAAAGGCAACCTAAATAGGGAAGGGGGGATGATTAAGTAAGTAACGGCACCTTCATTCAGTGGAATTCTTCGCTATTTAATGGCCTTAACAGGGTAATTGTGAAAATCAGAAGAATAAACAGTATACTGTATATAAAATAATGCCAATATTATAGAAAAATGTCTCTACGGGAACACTATAATGAAGTGATTAAAAGCCCAGGCTACAGGGCCAAAGAGCTTCCTCCCACACACTTTTTTCCCCACTTGAGACATGGATTGTATTTGCAGGGAGTTAGGTAAGCAGTGGAATAAGAGACACAAAATGAGGGAAAGATTGGGTGTTACGGGTGCCTAGACCTCCCCAGTCTGATCCTCGAAACACATACTAGACTCTGTGCCTGAAACTGTCCTTCACACATTCTGTGACATTGGGCAAGTCGCTTAACTTCTCTGTCCCTTGTTTTTCTCATCTGAATATAGACAAAATAATGGTACCTACCTCACTGATGCTAGGATGACTGAATGAGTCAATAACTGCAATAAAGTAAGTTGTATAAAGTCCTATGTGTTAGCCATTAAGATCATTACTTCTGTATACACGTACTTATAGAAGGATAGACAATCAAATGATTGTTTCTGTGGGTGGGAATGTTTATTCTTCCTTCTGATATCATAATTTTCTAAATTTTCTCTCATGTACCTGTAGTACTTTTAATAAGAAAAAATACATATTGCTTTGGAAAAGAGACAAGGGCTAAAAGTCCAGACCCAGATACAAGAGACTGATGACTTACTAGAAAATTGGAGGTGTATGTGGGGGGGGTACCCTAGACCATGACAAGCCGGGCTAGGGAGACTAAAAAGAGCAGGCTGTGTGATGACTAAGTTAATGTGTGCACAGTCAGTAGTGGCTGAGACGAAGTGGACCCTCAGTGCCTTCATCAGTAAGTGAACTGACTGCATTGCACTAATGGGTCCCTTTCAAGCCTGATGGACTCCTCGCCACTTCCTCATCAGCGTCTTCTAGTGTCTGAGGTCAGGGCATTCATTTCACCTGAAACTTACTCCCAGGCCCTGAGTGAAGGTTTAGCTGGTAGACCTTGGCCTCTGTGACTGTTTCCTGGAGCCCCACTGCCACCATCCAGCCCTCCAACCCTTGCCCGTGACCAGCTTCCCTCAACGGTCAGAGATACAGACCCAGTAGTCAGGCCCACACCGGTGTGCATGGAGAAAGGTGACTTCTCTCATGTCCATGGCTGCCACTTCACCAGCAGATATGGGGGGGGTGGGGGGAGTAACACACACATGTACCTGATCTGTATTCCTTATAACTCCTTATGCAGCAACGGTTGGCAGGTCCGTGGGTTCATGTAACCCTTGCAATAACTGCAAAGGCCACCAAGCCTTGGTCACTCCCAGTTCAGGAGTCAGGGAGTGAAAGCAGGGTCTTACTCTGGTGGGAGGAGTCCTGTCCCCAGTCCCTCAGCAGCTCCGTGTGGATAACTAGAGACAGGCTCACTGTGAGACGGTCCAGCTTTCTGCACCACAAAGGCTGCATAAATTGAAATTATTTCCTTCTGCCTCATAGATAATTATAGTATTACTTTGGATTGATCTGCAAACCACCGCTCCTAACATTAAACTTTATACTCATTTGTTCTGAAAGAGTTAATGGTGTATCAACTAACACACGGGTAATTGAAGGAAGTCTGTGATAAACGCTTTTGTGGAAAAATAAACATACCTTTGTTAGTGAATAATTCCACTGTTGTTGTTTTTCTCTAACTTCTGTTTTTAGATTTTTCAAGGTGTGTCTTGTATTTATTACTTATAGTTTGGTGTTTTTTAAAAGATAGAATGAGTGATCCATTTGAACATTCATTTTGTATACATTCCTCTTCTCTGTATTCAAACGAACAGCTCACTGCTACTACTTAAATAACAACACCCCCTCCCATATGTTTCGGTGTTCACCAGTTTAAGACACACTTTCACACTCAGTGTGTATTTTTAACCTCACAACAACCACGTGTCCTGACAGAGCTTCTCACT
>NW_006285129.1:1659493-1659920 GCF_000327345.1 Myotis davidii | reverse complement strand
TTCAGGACCTCACTCAAAGCCTTGTAGCCAGTGTGGTGGTGAGATGGGTTGGTCTCTCTCCACCGCTGAAGATAAGAACCTTGTGTGGGTGCCTTCTTGTCTTCCTAACGGCAAGGTGTCTGAAGACAGTGAGTGCGCACATTTACCAACAGCCCGTGGCCCCTGGATGACCTTGGTGCGCACAGCACACTGCACCTGCACCTCACGCTCTGCCCTTTAAATGGGGACTGAATTCCAAGGCCGCTAGGAACTCCCTACTCACTGGCTTTCCCCTTGGCACGTCCTCCGTGTTCCTTTTTCATTCAGAGTGCTCAGAACACCCTGTCATCCTCTCTTAATCCTGGCTTCTCTCTGGGAGGGATAGGTGCTTTGATCAATGAAGGAGGAAATAGTTCAAAGCAGACCAACCCTAGTAGACCAGAACAGA
>NW_006285129.1:1656853-1659436 GCF_000327345.1 Myotis davidii | reverse complement strand
CACAAATCCAGTTTGTCCTGACTAGTGCTGCAATGCAGCTTTTCCCCATTGGGTCCTGTGTACCCCCTTAGCCTTGGATGCTGAGCTATCCCACTGTAGCCTCAGGAGCATAAGGATAAAGCCCAGTAGCTCTAGTGGATGGAATAGGGGGCCCGCCCTCATGATTTAGAGGAAAGCTGTGTCCTCCAAAAAAACAGGCAGGGCTTCCACATCAACTCATCACACATTTACTACAAACCAGCCTTGTCTCAAAGAGGGGCAAATCCAGAAAGGAGGATTATGCAGATAGATAAACAATGATAAGGATGACAGAGTAAAATAAATGCTGTAAAAGAGGCACCATCAAAAGACTATTGAGGGCAAGCTAAGATGCTAAAGAGAGATCTCATCTGTTGGGGTCATCTGAAAATATATTATGGAACTGGTGGTGTTGGAGTTGTCCTGATCGGATGGAGGAGGAGGAGGAGAGGAAAGCATTCATGCTGGAACAAGGGCCCACAGGAGGCGGAAGGCAGCATAAGCTACAGTTCTGTGGGGATGACAGGTCTATACTCTTGACCAGAGATGATGGTAGTATAAGGGCACGGCGGGAAATGTACATTCCCCTTACATTTAAGCCAACAAAACTTTGCTACCACCAAAACTCTGTGGAGTTCTGAGCAGGGACATTGGTGAAGCAGGAAAAAGGAGAACCCCTCCTCCCACTGTTCTTGCCATGATGTTCCTTTTTCCTCCCTACGAGAAGATTCTTCCAGTTTGCTTGCTCTAGGAGCTGGACACTTAGTTCTAGGAAATTCGCACTCCCTTTCAAGTGGCACTTTCCTGGCCAAACCAAGGAAACTAATCATCATGTTAGTCACATGCTCCCTGTGTGATGGGGACTGAGAGAAACAGCAGGGCCAACGCAACCTGTCCAGTTGGGGATTAGACCCAGAATGGCTAACAGAAACTCACTAAGTCACTGGAGACTGTCAACAGGGATGGCTCTGGTATCTGCCTAATCCTTCCTGGCATTTCCAGGGCTGAACTTGAGCATCTGGGCTCCCAGGATGCTCTGACCAGGGTCCCGGTAGGGTAGGTCTGAGAGAAGAGGCTCCAGTTGGGCACGGAGAACATTAGGAGGCCTGGAACTGTCCGCTGTTCTTTGTCTCTCTAAGAGCCATGCCTGTCCCCTGTCGTGCGTCACCATTCTCTGTTCCTGGGTGGAGGTGAAGGTGTCTGGTGAGCAGCCAATTTTAATGAACATTTTACAAAAACTGTCTTCCATTGTTAGAAAATTATTTGGTGCGCATGTCTTGTTCTCCAAAGGAGACAGAGTTCCTAAAAGCAGAATCATATTCTTTATCTCACCACGGTAGCACAGACCGGCTCTTGGACATAGGCAGAAATGAACCAAGTAGAGGTCAGTGGTGAATTTCTCAGCAAGTGTGGAAGAAGAAATCAAAGGCAAAAATGAGTTTGTTGCTTTGAGATATTTCTGTTTTCTCCAAAGCAGAGTGAGCAGGGGATAAGAGCTCTGATAGAGTCCCTGGCCTCTGTCCAGAGTAAAGTCACTCGTTTGTAACAACTCATTATGAACTTTACAAACACACAAATGTACACTCAGTTAGACTGCCAGTACCGATCTCCCACCTCCTCATCTCCCTTCGCCCGAACTACCCTCTCTGGTGAACCTCCCTCTATCCGACACACACAGACACCTCATTTACCTCTCTCTGCTTCTGTGGACCCACAGCTACTGACAGCCCCAACCCCAGGTGCAGATCTGCCCTGGGCACATGGAAACACACAGGCTTCGGAGGCAGGCAGACCTAAGTTCAAATCCAGGTCTTTCACTTTTCTCAGTATGTGGCCTTGGGTGGTTTACTTAACATCTCTGTACCTCAGTTTCTTCACCTGTAAATTGGATGTAATGATACCTACCTCACAGTCAAAGCATCTGGCTTGTGAATTCCCTAACTTACTTTCCCTTAGTTTCTGAACCTTTCTGGGTGTTCTAAGCATATCACTCACAGCTGGATGGTCCAGCTCCATCCCTTCTCCACTGAGTGGCCACTTCTCTGAGGATTTCTCAGTGTCCTCACTTATGGGGCTCAGCCATACCACCCACCTCTCAGGACTGTCATTAGCATCTAACAAAATGAGATGGTACTGAAAGTCAAATCTAGTCAGATGATACTTACTATTACTGTTACCCTCTCGGGGACTTTCTCTGTCAGATTTGAAATTACTCCTTGGAGCCCTGGCTGGTGTGGCTTAGTTGGTTGGGTGTCATCCTGTGCAACAAAAGGTTGCCGGTTCGATTCCTGATCAGGGCACATGCTCGGGTTTCAGGCTTGATCTATAGTGGGGGGCGTGCAAGAGGCAGCCAATCAACGTTCTGCTCTCACATCGATGCTTCTCTCTGTGTATCCCTCTCCCTTCCTCTCTCGTTAAAAAAAAAAAAAAAAAAAAAAAAAAAACAATAAAAATTTTTTTTAAAAGAGTTTTCTCCTAGCCCCAGAAATCTGAGAGAGAGAGAGAGAGAATGAGAAGGAGAAGGAGGAAGAGGAGAAGAAGAAGAAAGGGAGAGAGGGAAGGAGA
>NW_006285129.1:1639868-1656773 GCF_000327345.1 Myotis davidii | reverse complement strand
GGAAGGAAGGAAGGAAGGAAGGAAGGGAGGGAGGAAGGAAAGGAAGGAAAGGAAGGAAAGGAAATTTCTCCTCTTGTTCAACTCTGGTCTTAGCCCTATGTCTGAAATGAAGCAGGATTTCCACAAATATATACCAGTTAGTCGGCCAATTCAATTTCCCGTCTTTGCAATGAAGAAAAGCACAGAATCATCTTAAGCTTCTCCTACCAGCTTCTTCTCCATCCTATAAAAAGCTATCTGCCTACAGGATGATAGGTGGAAGGTATTAACCTTCTTTGTTTTAATAAAATATGAGACCCAACTATAGAGAAATGAGATTGGATTCCTTGCATGTCTCATAAACTGGGTATAAAAAGCAATTCCTAAAACAAGAATTCCAAGAATGCTCTAAATAATGACATCACCAGAAAAAAACATGTATAGCTTCCCAAAGCCACCACTTTGAAAAGGATAATCCTCAACAGATCAATATGTTCTTGAATGTTTGTATAAAAAATAAAATCCCCATGACTCTGCAGTGACACAGAGACCAAGAATGTTCCCCAGGACCCACCTGTGCTGAGCAGTGCTGAGCCCATCACATGGGACAGGAGCCTCCCTGTCATGAGAAGAAGACCCGGGAGAGATGAGGGCTGAGAGAGGGCTCCACACGTGGTAGAAGGGGTCAGATCCTTAGGCCAACACAGCCACGTGTCGGCAGGTGAAACGGGAGAAAGGTGGGGCTTGGCTGAGCCTTGGGTGAATCAAGCCTTTCAATGGGGTGGGGCATCCTGTCCAAACCCTAGCGCTAACTCAATTAAATCCCCTATAAAAGGCTCCTGCCGCTGACCTGGCACTGCACACACCGCTCAGCAGCCTCTTGCCTCACCCCGCCTGTGCATTAGGTAAGTGCCCTCCTCAGGAACCTCTTTCTCACTCTCAGTTCTTGGTGATCTGACCTCGTAAAACCAGGGCTGTGGGCAGAAAGTGTCCTCTCTGACTGGGCCTCGGGCAAACCAGTGCACGGGGGAAAGGGCACTTTCCTCCCCGCACTGGCCGGGCAGCAGCGCCTCTCACTGGGACACTGTGTTGGCAGCAGCAACAAGACCACCCACATGCCTTCTTGGATCTTATTGGATCAGCCAAGGTCTCTTATTCTTTTATTTTTTCAATATATATTTTTACTGATTTCAGAGAGGAAGGGAGAGGGAGACACAGAAACGTCAATGATGAGAGACAATCATTGATTGGCTGCCTTCTGCATGCCCCCTACTGAAGATTGAGCGTGAGAACCATGACCTCCTGGTTCATAGATCAATGCTTAACCACTGAGCCACACCAACCAGGGAGGTCTCTTATTCTTAAAGTTCTGGAAGCTTCTTGGCGATGCTCAGGGTGTGTGAGACCAGAATCAGGTTATAGTACTTCTGCCAACCCAGACAATGGGGTTGAAACTTCTCAGGGAGCAAGGGGCTCTGACCCCAGGGCAATACCTAGGCAAGATGAGTTTGTGGATTTATTCTAAGAGATCTGAAGTGTAACTAAAAGGCCATCTTAATATTTTTCTGCTTATAGTCAGTGGTTGAGGTCGGCCATAGGGTTAAGAACAAAATAGAAAACAAAAAGCAGGATCTGTTCTTGTCTCTGTAGAGGTGCAATGTTCTGAGTTTTGTGCTGTGATGTACACGAGAAAACAGTCTGAATTTTTGGCTGCCAGATGGTAGAAAGGACACTTCCTGAAGAGCCACGGGGTCTCCTTCCTTTTTCCCTCTCCTCTTTTGTCAGGCCCTCCTCTTCCTGCGCCCCATCTTTTCCATCTCCACAGTGCCCCTCCCCCACCAGTCCATCTCCCCCTGCATCTGAACCCTGCCTCTCAGCACCATCTCCTCCCTGCGGCCTCCCTGAGGCTTCTGCTTCTGCACCTCCAGGTCTCTTTGCCTCTTGCCCATCCAACCACACCCAGAACCCACTTCCGCCTGAGCCCACCCCCCTGGCAGATGAGAATAAAATATCTCCCTTCAGTTGGGAACCTTTCCTCACAGGCCACCGGGGTTACAGGCTTGAAGGAGCCACATACCTCTGAGCAGGCTGACAGGTCCCATCGCGGAGGACAGAGCTCACATCCAGAGAAACCAGGACTCTCAGAACAGGCAGACTTCCAACCAGGCAGAGCACCCCTCCTCCGCGGTCCTCACAGGTGGTGGCCAGTCTCTTGCTGGACACCTTCCTGAAGGGCAGTACGGAAGGGTAGAGTGGGGCCCTCAGGTTCCTGCCTGGCCCCTACCTGAGGCAGGAATTGACTCACATACGTACTTACTAGTACTGCCGGTTGGTGTTCCCAGCAGGACTCTTTCAGCCTCTAACAGGCAGAGACACGCTGGATAGGCTGTCCAGAGGGCAGAGTCTCGAAGGTCATTGCATTTGAGTTCAGGAGACATGGGTTCTAGGATTTCTTACAAGCGGTGTGGCCTTGGGCAAATCAACTTCGCTGTCTGCTCCCTCGCCTATAAAAGGTAGAGATAATAAGGATAATGTAAAGAGAGATGAGAAAGAGAGAGAGAGAGAGAGAGAGAGAGAGAGAGAGAGAGAGAGAATGCATATGAAAGTACTTAGTGAGCAGTAGACTATATAGAGACGTATGCAAACATATGTGTATAATGATATTTAATAGGTAACATTTTGAATAAACCAGCATCTATCAAGTGCTTTAAATGAATCATCTCTCTTAATCTGCAAACTAATCCTCTAAAGTAAATACTAGTATTGCCTTCATTTCATGGTGAGTAAACTAAGGCACTAGAGGCAAAGCAACCTGCCCTAGCTCCCCTGCTGGGTAGGGGGCAGTTGACCCAGGAGCCTGCCTCTAACCACCATGCGCCCCTGCGTCCCCTCCATAAATACGTTAGGAAGGAAAGGAAGACAACCGAGACCAGAAGCAGAGCCCGAACACAGGGAAAGGACTTAGAAGCAGGAGTGCTCCCGGGGAAACCACTGGGGTTGATTCCGGAGCCCCCGGGGCTTTTCTTCTTTCTCCAGCTTGACTACCAAGATGCCTCAATTGCTGCAAAACATCAATGGGATCATCGAGGCCTTCCAACGCTACGCCAGGACAGAGGGCAACTGCATGGTGCTCAGTCGGGGGGAACTGAAAAGGCTCCTAGAGCAGGAGTTTGCTGACGTCATCGTGGTATGATGGGCCCAGCCAGATGGGAAGGGACTCAGGGTAGAGTGAAGATGGTTTGTCTGCAGACCAGACCCTTGGCCCCAGGAATCCGAGGAGGCAGCCTCTAGATCCAAGCCCACAGGTCCTACTGGAGGCTGTGCAGGCAGAGAAACAGGAGGGAACAAGGGACAGCCACTAGAGTTGACAGACCAGGTCCTTAGAGAAAATACCTTGACTTCGGTTGATTCAAACTGGGAGATAAGGTGAAAGGACTCTAATGGGACAGCTCAGGGAGAAACACAGCCTTGGAATATTCTAGAAACAAAAAGAATTGCTACTTCTGCTGCTTCTTGAATCTGCTATGGTGATCATCTACTCTGCCTGGCAGAGATTTAGTCATCCATTAATAAGCATTCATGAGAAGCTCAGCTCCGTGCCTTGTACACAGCATTTGCTCAAAAACATTAGCTGAGTGGTCACATCAGCAATGAGGTTTGGGAGAGCAAACCAGACCCAGGTGCACCTCCCTGCCTCTTCTTGCCTTCGGTTCACAGCTAAAGCACTGGGATGGTCAAGGTCTTGGGGACAGGGATGTGTGGGTGTATCAGGGTGCTGCATCCACCTGCTCAGGGCAATCTGTGGTGCCTGGGGACACGCAACCCCCTAAGTTGGGGAAACACCTGAGCCTCAATAAGGATCTCACAGAATTCCCCCGGAGCCAGGTTCCCACCCTGTTCCTCTTGGTGAGAATGTGGCCTCAGTGCCGGGGCCGAGGGCCCGAGGACAGCCCAGAGAATCACTCCGCGTGCATTCATTTATTCATTCTTCATGAAATCGTTATTCACTTCCCCTGTGGGCCAGAAATTATGCCAGACACAGAGGATATAAAATAAAAGGTGTTTCCTACCCACGAGGGAGGGAGACAGGACTGAAAAAGGAAAGTGATTTTGTGTTCATGCTGCTATAACCCTATGGGAAGGGGGCTCGGGGCAGAGCAGGTGGGCTCTAGGTTCGGGGTGGGGTCCTGGCAGCTGAGTGGGGAGGGCTGCTGACTTTGCCTGATCTTCTCCCCAGAAACCTCACGACCCAGCCACCGTGGATCAGGTCCTGCGCCTGCTGGATGAAGACCACACAGGGACCGTAGAATTCAAGGAATTCCTGGTCTTGGTGTTTAAAGTCGCACAGGCCTGTTTTAAGACGTTGAGTGAGGGTCCTGAGGGGGCTTGTGGACCTCAACAGTCTGGAAGCTTCCCCCGTGGGGCCTCGGCAGAGCTGGGAGAAGGACAGAGAAGTGTCACAGAAGTGGGAGGCGGTTGGGAAGGACAGCGTCATGAGGGAAGCAGTGGTGGCCAGGGCAGGCAGGCTTCCAGAGGGCAAGACGGGGCTGGGGCACACACCCAGGGGCCAGACATCAGCTCTTCTCAGGTCAGTCACCAGGAGGAGCAGCACGCATCCCAGAGACAGAAGAGAGAGAGCCAGCAGACACAAGCGAGGGGGCACGTGGAGCCAAACCAGAGAGTGGGAGAAGACCAGAGTCATCAGACCAGTGAGTGGGTGTCGGAGAGACAGTCACAGACTAGAGAACAGAACAGAGCCCACCAGACACGTGGGACTGTTACTGGCACCGTAACTCAGACCCAGACAGGTGCCACCCAAACCATGGAGTGGGACAGGAGCCAGATGAGCCAGGTAGCCACTAGAGGACACGATCAGATACCTACAGGGTCACACACCCAGACGGTACAGCAGGACAGGAGCCACCAGGCAGGAAGCACTAGCACCCAGCCACGGGAGTCCACCCATGGCCAGACCAGAGGAACTGAGACCCACACTCAAGACAGGAGCCAGATGAGCCAGGTAGCCACTGGGGGACATGTTCAGACACAGACAGGGTCACACACCCAGCAGGGCAGGAGCCATCAGACAGGAAGCACCAGCACCCAGTCTCAAGAGTCCACCCATGGCCAGACCAGAGGGACTGTGACCCACAGTCAAGACAGGAGCCAGATGAGCCAGGTAGCCAAGGGAGGGCACGTTCAGACACAGACAGGGTCACACACCCAGACCACACAGCAGGACAGGACCCAGACAGGGGCTAGAGGACAGGGACAGACCCAGACGCAGTCAGGCAGCTGTGAGGCAGAAGAGACCGTGCCAGGAGGTCAAGCCCAGGCTGGGACCAGCACCCCAACAGGCACACAGGACGGCAGCAGCACTCACCCAGGGAGCAGTGGGACAGGAGGGCAGGATGAAGGAGAGCCCCTGGTCAAGGAGGAGTGGGTTGATGACCAGACAAGGGACACAGTGATTGGAAGGCAGGACCAGGGAAGCCTGCACACCGCCCAGCCGGAAGGGAAGCGAGAGCTCACAGCCAGGGGGCTGTATTCCTACTTCACAAGCAACAAGCCATGAGCGTCCCAGCCCTGGATCCCAGTGCCCAGTGCCAGAAGAAGACAGCTGGAGAGGCGTTGGCTTATGCTTCCCTGGCCAGTCCGGCTGGCATGTCCCTGGACATCAGATCTTAATCATGGTGCCTCTCTCTTAGGTCTTTCTCAGTGAGGCCATTTCTTCAAGGTGCTTTCTCTCCTACACTCTTCTCTCTCACCTGCTTTGCTGTGCAGACCATCTCAGCAGCAGGAAGACACAGAACAAGTCATCCCTTTCACCGAATGTTCTTCAGCTTATGGAGTTTTCAGAATTACTTTTCTCTCTGCCCTCTGTCCACCACCCCACCTATCCTGGCGCATCAATAAAACCCATCTAAGGAGCTGGGCTCGTGTTCCCTTCAATCACTATTGACGTGATAGGCAAAGGGCCACAGGGCTGTGATGATGAACTACACATGGTCCCTACCCTTGAAGAGCATCCACTTGAGAAAATATTGCACGAGATACCAAGAGTTATAAAGAGTCGAAGAGAGGCCCTAGATGGCTTGGCTCAGTGGGTGGAGCGTCAGCCTATGGACTGAAGGGTCCCAGGTTCAATTCCAGTCAAGGGCACATGCCCGGGTTTCGGGCTCGATCCCCAGTGAAGGGCATGCAGGAGGCAGCTGATCAATGATTCTCTCTCGTCATTGATGTTTCTTTCTCTCTCTCCCTCTCCCTTCCTCTCTGAAATCAATAAAAATATACATACATTTTTAAAAAGAGTCAAAGAGAGGAGATATCATACTTTTATACTTAGCAGGGATGGATCAGGAAAGGTGTCAGCTAGAAGAGGTTGTTTTTGTAATGCCCTTAAAGGACAAGTAGGAATGAGGTAGGTAAAGCTATTCTCAGTCTTTCATGACCTCTAATTCTGGAGTGTTAACCTGTAAGGGCAGAGAGGAAGGCTGACTTAAGGTTGCCAATAAGTGGAATAAAACTGCAGGGACCGAGTAGGGGACAGGAAAGGTGTATGTTATCAGGAACTTAGCCAGAAGCCCTGAGCATCCCTCCGCCACCTCCTCTTCCATGCCAGCCCTGACCGGTCATGATGCCTCACCCTCTGGATATGAAGTTATGGTGCAGAACCTTTCAACTCTGGTTTACTGTTAGAATCACCTCTGGAATAGCTTTCAAAATTCAGATTTATTTTTGAAGGACAGAAGTATAATCCTTCTGCATCATACCCAACATATTAAAATGTGTCTACAGACCATTTAAAAAATATAATTTATTGCGATATTCACTTTGTTGCAGTGGACTGGAACTGAATCCAGTGTCTGAGGTGTGCCTGCATGCTGCACTGCTGCCCCTGGTGGTGGTGGAGTTACTGCAGTGAATCTTTCTGCTGGAATGGGAAGTGGTATCAGCCCAGGGAAGGCCCGTGTGGCATCGGGCAAGCAGCACCTGCAGGAAGTGGCCCTGAAATCTCAGTATCGACCCACCACAGGCTGCTCTGAGCCACAGGGCTGATGGGGGGGGAGGGAGGGGTTGCTATGTGTATGTTTGTTTTAGAGATGCCCTTCACAGAGCCACTCCTGCTAACAAATGGTCTCTCAGCATCCGGTCTGGGACAGGCCCTGCCTTGATGCCCCAACAGAGCTAGACCTCTTGCCAGGCTTTGGCTCTACTGGGCAGAGATGGTCCTACAGGTGCCCGCTGGTCTTGCCTGGCAAAGTTCCTTTCTGGAGCAGTCCTTGTGGAGAAGCAGGAAGGTAAACACCCCTTAGCTCTCCCTTCTCAAGACAGAAAACAGCAATCTGTACACCTCTCCTGGGGGTCCTGAGACCAGGCTGTGGTCCACCCTTGTGCTGGCCACTTACAAGAACACTGTGGAGTCAGCTCCCAGGACTGATGCAGGTCACTCGGCTCTGTGTGAGCGTTCTCAATGCTCCCCATTTGTACATGAGCTACAACTAGCAAATGGTGGCTCTATTCTCCACATTGCTTGGAACTGCACTAAGTTTGGAGTGGGATACACCCTATTTTTACATATTTCCATTTAACAGGTGGGGGGGGGGACTAAGAAAAAAGAAGCCAAATGGCTTTGATTCTATTGTCTGCCTGAGTGGTGAGGAGCTTGCAGAGCCACAGGCCCAGTAACTATGGAGGGGTTGAGGATTAGAGAGTGGGGCCTATTGAAACAGACAAGGCTGAAAGGGGCCCCCGAATCATACTGTAAAGTGCTAAACAGATAGCTCTCCTGCAGAAGAGGCTCCTTATTCGCAGGAGCTGGGGCAGTTTTGAGGCCCACAGCTCTGGGCAAAATGTGGAGAGTTCATTTGTTCTAGTTTACCTGGGGATTCTCTGAAAAACAGCTGACATCACAGAGATAAAATGGAGCCAACTGTACGAGGAATGCTCGGTGGAGAGGTGTCCTTGGGCCCATACAGTAATGCACGCCTTTGGAAACCTTCACTCTCCTTTCTAGAAAAAAATAAATAAACCAGTATGGCAACTAGACAGCCAGGCGCCGCTCTGGACCCACGTTCTGTGAGGGCTTTGCATAATCCTGTTCTAAGTGGGCAGGAACTCAGTCAATGCATATTTTTAAATGTCCTAAATAAACATAAATCTTCAATAGGATAGTGAAGACCTGGGGCGTGGGTAGGGGCTGGGTTTTATCAAAAAAAAGAGGCGGAAAAGGGGAGAGATCTGTAATACCATCAACAATAAAAAATATATTTTAAATAAAGAAAAATAAATCTTTTTTATTAAGAAAATTTAGTTTCAAGTCATTATATGTTTATTATAAAGCAAACAGATGAATACAATAAACACCAATACTCTCGCCCCAAAATAACCAGTTAACTCCAGACCACTTCTATATGTAAATTTACCATGTAAATATATATATGACAATGTATGTCTATGATTATATGTGAAAATTACAGGGTGTGGCAAAAGTAGGGTTACAGTTGTTTTTATGGAAAATAATACAATAATTAGTAATAATACCGGAATAAACTGTTTCAAGTACTCACAACTGTAAAGCTACTTTTGCCCCATCTTGTATATGCAAATTATATCTATAAGTTATATATTTGAAAACATATAATACTTCTATGCAACTTATATTTATGTATACATATATATAAACATTACGCAAACATGTATGATTATGCAAACATGCATGGTTATGCAAACATGTATGATTATGCAAACATGTTTCCATGGGATGTTCTCAGTGATTAAGAGCATCCCATATCAGTAGCATTTGATGGTTGAGACCCAGCGTTTAGGGAGTAAGGTTGCCAAGGTTCAAACCTTAGCTGTGCACTTTACATGAGGTGTGCTCTTGATCAAGGTACCTGTCTTAGTTATCACACCTGAAAAGTGGAGGAAATAATGGTATTTCCTCATGGTACTTATGAGGATAGAGAAATCATATATATATATATATAAGTATATGTATGTCTGGCACATGGCATGATAAACATTAAAAATATGTTAAGAACAGAATGAAGCATTCTTGAAGGTCAGCCATTTATAAGCAAAGGATGTTTGAATTAGGAGGAGAGACACATGGTACTAATCAGTCAGCCCAACCTTGACCCAGTATAGAAGATTCTTACAGGCTGGACTTCCTTCCTATGAGGATAATTGTAGCTTTTAGCAACTGCTCTGGGCCATGGCTCAACCATGGGGATTTCCATCTCAAAGAAAAAGTAAGGATTAGGACTGTCACAGTATTGTTTTAAATGTACCCACATAACACCGCTCCCCTCCTCTCTCAAGCCCCCATCCTGTGTATCAGGGAAAAATCAGTGTCTTACTGGTCCATCTCTCTCCCTCTATTATTAGGCTGTTACCTAAGAAGAGGGAAGGGAGTATATCTCTAATTGGCTTATTTTCCATAAGACTCATGCAGAGGAATGGAGGGTGGGTGTGTGGCTGGGGAGGACCCAGTCATCACGTAGTGCCTCAACTATTGCATCTGACTTAGAGAGGAGCCTTTAACAAACTACAACAATCTGGGCCACCAGCAGAAAAATCAGGGGATTTTTTTGTTTTATGATATGGTCATCATTCATCGTGACATACTCTTCATTTGGGTTCTTTTTTCTTCCAAGGGAAAGTCACCATTCACAGAGGCAAATTCCCATACTCAGGCTGAAAGCTACTTTATCTTTAATCCTTGTCCTAAATATAAACAATTCTACTAATAAAAATTACTGGTATGTTACATGGTTATTTGTATATTACTATGACTTTACTGAGCACTAATTTTGTGATGGGTGTATTACAAAATGAACCGGACCTAATCTCTTCACCAAGGAGCTCACGCAAAATTAATAGATATAAAGGAATATTGAAATGGCCAAAGAATCCTAGCTCAGTGTGCAAAAGCCCACGCCGCTGCAGTGGGCCCCCCTAAACTACCATAGCCGTGGCATGATTCCAGGTGGCTCCACCACAGCCACCATCAAGCCTGAAAATGGCGATCGGGGCCTCATTCTCTGATGCAGAGAGAGATGTGTTTGTAATGCAACTACTCACCATAGCTACAACCTCTCCCTCCCAAAGCACCCTCTGCCCTTCCATCTGGGATTATTTCCACTGCCAGTCACTTACAACAAACACGCAGCTGCCCTCATAATGGGGAGGACTAAACTCCATTCCATTTTCCATGATACACCAGCCGGGAACTCATTGCTCTAATTACCATCTATTTTGTGATAATATCAGCAGCCATGCCTATTGTTGAAGTGTTTGTTTGTTCTATGAGTGGATGTTGTAAAATTTAATTATACTGCCTTACCTACAATCAATGAGAGATTAAGTCACACCTTAACGTAACACAGGGCCTTATTTATCCCAAATTAAGCAGCAACGCCACAATCTGAGGTAAACCACAGATTTATGGTTTTCCACCCATGACCTGTTTTCTCTCACTTAAGAGGTCTGGTCTTCCGCTTCCTCTCTAGAGTTCTGCCATCAGATTAAGCTGCTGACTTCTCCGCTCCCGCACCCCCATCCTTATATAAGCACCTCTCCTGGGTGGATGTGGGGCCTGTAGTGGCTCTGTTGTGATTTGTGATGTCTATTGAAATCAATCAAATTATCCAGTTCAGTGGCATGCCACAAGCACCAAACCCACACACCTTCAAAAAGGAATCTGACCTTCCAACAAATGGAGGCACCTTTCATCCCCCTAACACAGAATGGCAACCCTCACCTCTCCCTAGATCCAAGAGCTGACAATAAAATTTGTCTATGCTAAACTTTTCCAGGTTTTTTTAAAGTTCTATTTTTATTAAATGTATTGGGGTGATACTGGTTAATAAAATTATATAGGTTTCAAGTGTACAATTCTATAGTACATCAGCTATATGTTGCTTTGTGTGTTTAGAACCCAAAGTCAAGTCTCCTTCTGACAGGATGTATTTGACCCCCTTTCCCTCTGGTAACCACATACTGTTGTCTGCGTCTATGAGTTTTTGTTTGTCTTCTTGTTCACGTGTTGCTTTCAGTTTTATATCCCACATATGAGTATATGGTTCTTGACTTTTTCTGTCAGACTCATTTCACTTAGCATGATAGTCTCAAGATCCATCCATGTTATCGAAATGGCGGTATTTCATCTTTTCTTATGGAAATCCTCGTCAATAAATAGTGCTGAGAAAATTGGAAAGCCATATGCCAAAGAATGAAACGAGGCTGCTGTTTGTCCCATGCACAAAAATTAATTCAAATGGATAAAGACTTAAATATAAGACCTGAAACAATAAATTACGTAAAAAAATACAGGTACTAACCTTATGGACTGTGGTTTTAGAGAAAACTTTATGAATTTGACTTTAAAGGCAAGCAAAGTAAAAGCAAAAATAAATGAATGAGACTGCATCAAACTAAAAAGCACAGCATCAGCAAAACAAAAAGGCAAACAACCAAATGGTTGAAGATATTTGCAAATAATAGCTCTGATAAGATAAAATTATATAAAATATATATATATATATATGTGTGTGTGTGTGTGTGTGTGTGTGTGTGTATACACATAAATATACACACATATATATATACACACATATATATAATAACAACAAAAATAATCCAATTTAAAAATGGGCAGAGGACTTGAACAGACACTTCTCCCAAGAAGACACACAAATTACAACAGATATATGAAAAGATGCTCAGCTCACTAGCTATTAGGGAAATGCAAATCAAAACTACAATGAGATACTACCATATGCCTGTTTGGATCGCTATTACCAATAAGACAAGCAATGTAAAGTGTTGGAGAGGTTGTGAGAAAAAAAGGAACCCTCCGCTGAAACTGGTTTGGCTCAGTGGATAGAGCATCGGACTGTGGACTGAAGGGTCCCAGGTTCGATTTTGGTCAAGGGCATGTACCTGGGTTACGGGCACATCCCCAGTAGGAGATGTGTAGGAGGCAGCTGATCGATGTTTCTCTCTCATCGATGTTTCTAGCTCTCTATCTCTCTCCCTTCCTCTCTGTAAAAAATCAATAAAATATATTTTAAAAAAAAGAGGAACCCTCATTCATTGCTGGTAGGAATGTAAACTGGTACAGCCAGTATGGAGTTCCTTAAAAAATTAATAATAGTGTTATCATATGACTCAGCAACCCCTCATCTGCATATCTACCCCCAAAAAATTAACATTTATTTACAAAGATACATGGATCCCTATGTTCATTGCAGCATTATTCACAGGGGCCAAGACATGAAGACAACCAAAATGTCCTTCAATAGATGATTAAATAAATAAACTCATATTACATATGTCCCATTTTTCCCTCAATGACCTCTCTCAGCCCACCCCTACCCCCACCCCAAGCCTTCACCCCCCTATTATCTGTGTCCATGGGTTATGCATTAATAACCATTCCAATAGGTGTGAGGTGGTATCTTGTGGTTTTGACTTGCATTTCCCTGATAATTGGTGATGTATCTTTTCATGTACCTATAAGGCCCTCTGTATGTCTTCTTTGGAAAAATGTCTTTAGATCCTCTGCCCCAGAGGTTCTCAACCTGTGGGTCGTGAACAATGAAAATACATCCTGCATATCAGATATCTATATTACGATTTGTAACAGTAGCAATATTACAGTTATGAAGTAACAATGAAAATAATTTTATGGTTGGGGGTCACCACAACATGAGGAACTGTATTAAAGGGTCACGACATTAGGAAGGTTGAGAACCACTGTATGGACTGTGGGGTTTTTTGTTGTTATTATTGAGTTGTATAAATTTATACTCTACTATAAAAGTTCAAAGTCAGGACTATTAAGAAAAACTAACAAAAATTGGTTAATGAACATATACAATACAAAAGAAAATTCTGACATCAATATTAAGTGTATGAGGGGAGTCAGTAAAAGCATAAAATATTTGTATGCAATTGAAGTTAGGTTGTTATCAGCTTAAAAGAGACTATTATAATAAGAAGTGTTACACAAGCCTCATGGTAACCAGAAGGGAAAAAGACCTATAGCAGATATAAAAAACATAAAGGGAAAATAAAATATATCACTATTAAAAAATCATCAAATCACAAAGGAAGATAAACAAACTGGTTACAGTCAAAGTCATGGATATGAGTAAGTCATAAAAAGGGAAAAGATAAAGAAAAGAAGACAGCTTCAGATAGAACACAGGGGAATGCAGTATTTAAAATGTGCATGAAGGACAGAAGACAAAACCACACACAATGATGAGTGGGAAAATAAGATAATTAGAGGGTAGTGATATATTACAGCAGCCAAGAGAGAAGATGGTATCAAGGATGGAGATGACAAGTGTTCAAATGCTACAAAAGAACCAAGAAAATGTTAGGACTGAAAATGGCCATTGAATTTAGAAATTAGGGTGACTTAGATTTTAATAATACTGTGAAGTGTGGTGGAAAAGGAGTAAAAATCATACTGAATTGAATATAGTAAAATGAGAAGGAGAGGAAAGAGTCAAGGGGAGACTACTCTTTCAAGAAGCTTAATTCTGCAGGAAAATAAATAAATGGAGTGATATCAAGGAAAAAATTATTTTTAAGATGGCAGAGACCGGAGCATGCCATTATGCTAAGGATAAAAAGAAAATGTATAGAGAGGAGGAAAGATGGAGAGAGAAAGAGAGAGAGAGAGAGAGAGAGAGATACTTACCTGGCAAGGGAGATACCATGATCGAGAGAGAGAGAGAGAGAGAGAGAGAGAGAGAGAGAGCCGGAGCATGCCATTATGCTAAGGATAAAAAGAAAATGTATAGAGAGGAGGAAAGATGGAGAGAGAGAGAGAGAGAGAGAGAGAGAGAGAGAGAGAGAGATCAAAGAAGAAGTTTCAAGAGAATATGGGAGATGATGAGATGATCCAGGATACCAAAGATTAGCCTTGAACCAGAGTTGGGACTCTTTTTTCTACTGAAAGAGAATAGAAGGAGATCAGGAGGAGTGCAGAAGAAGGTAGGTTTCTACAGGTGTCACACGACAGTAAGAAATGATCATTATTTTCTCTAAAAGTAGAGAGTGAGGTTGATGTTTGACTTATAGCTCAATGAAAGTGGTAATAGTTTAGAACAGCTATTGGGGGTGGAAAAACATGTTGGAGTGAAGCTAAAGTTGAATAATTCCTCTGTGCATAGATAGTAGGAAGGTGTAGGTGGTAACACTGATTCAAAATAGGGATGCTAAGCAGCAGCAGGGATTCTCATACCAATGTGGTAAAAGAATGCAGGTCAAAAAGTGGACAGCATCAGTGAAGAGTTGGGTTTCTCTCTTGATCACTCGATCCTTGCATTCTTGGAGATTTTACACTAGGTCTGCCACTTATCTGCTACAAATTTGGCATCATCACCACCACCCTGCCTTTCTAAGCTTGACAGCTACACAGAACCCCTTCCTATATAGTTCCAGTTTACAACCTGCTAGTGAAAGAAACTTATGTGACATTTGGAAGGTGGGAGCAAAGAGAAAGCCATTATTCCTAGCAGATCAACGCATACAGACATGATAGCTTCTAGGGCTTTCCCACGCTGAATTTTTCTCTAGTCCTCTGGAGACCTTCACTCTTTCAGCTCCTCCCACACACACATTAAATTTCTTATTCCCCTGATACACATAGTGGCTCTCTTTTTCTCATCAACACCAGATGGATAATATACAGTAGGCCTAGGGTTGACATAGCTGTCCCACCTTTTTTAAACAGAAAAACAAAAACAAGATCTAATTATTCTGACCTTCGTGCAACCTTATTTTCCTTGGCAATGTTGTTCAGTAAAACAGCTGGGGACATCTCGGACACTGTTCCTTGAATTCTTGAATCCTATCACCCTAAAAAGCTTCCTGCATTCTTGAGAGCAGGCTTCTCCATGGGTACCATCATTCCCACAAGGCTCCTGCATCACTGGATGCTGTCATCTCACACGAAGACCCTGCATCTATGTCAGTGCTCATTAATATGAGGCCAGTCAAGGGGTATGGGATTTGAACACATCAAGGGGCTGACCATGGATCCTTTTTAACACCTTCCTAAGTAGTGATTCACCATGGGCAAACGTAGCCAGTTGTTTAGAGAACAAGAAGGCTCTTTACTGCTCCATTCTTTACATTCATTCCACAGGTAGTATGGACTCCAAAGCCACCTGTATACACAGTTTGGTGAATTAGTAGGATGCGTCAGAGTTTAAAGGGCCAACCTGTCTAGCATAACAGATTAAGTTCTCCTTCGTTCTGGGTACACCTGGGTGCCTAATTTACTTGAGTTATACAGAACCTGGGTTTCTGAATCTTCTTTGGCGGCCAGCTCCATCTTTCTCTCATTTTGTATAGAGAGGCTGCCTACTGTTGTGTAGACTCTGCAGTGAAATCCTGGTTTGATTTGGGAAAAGCTGCTTAACTTCTCTATAACTCACTTGTAAAAAGAGATAATAATAGTGAGAAGTAAAGAAATATTGCATTTAAATTATTCAATATATTCCTGGCACATAATGAACACATGGTTATAATTACTTTATTGGCTCTGCACTAAAATCTGCTTTCTCTTCCTAGTTGTATTCTTATTGCCATTCCATTTACTTTATTCCAAACATGGGGCAAATAAGGATGTGTTAGCCTCGGATTGCTAGGCATACTCTCTGACTTCCCCTCCACCTGATAAAAAATCTGTATCATGAAGTAACTTTTTTATTTGTGCCTGGCCAAGTGGTCTAGTTTACACCTCAAAACTTTCCTATCCAATTGCTGTTTTATAATACAAGATTCCCTGCCTTTCTAACCTCATCTTCCATCCCCCCTTCTTGCTCATTCTACTCCAGCCATACTGGTTTCTTGCTCCACGGGGAGATTTTTACCCTTGTTTTTCTGCCTAGAAAACTCTTCCCCTGGGCGCATGGCTTGAGTCCTCACTACCTACTTGCCTTTGCCCAAATGTAACCTCAGTTAGTCCTTCCCTGAACACCTTACATAAAATACACCCCACTGTAGCTCCCAATCCTCCTTATTCTGCTTTATTTTCCTCCACAGTTCTTATCACCACCTGTCATATCATACAATTATTCATTTCTTGTCTATTTCTCTCCATTTCCATTCCTAATGGAGTTTGACTATACATATCACTGGGGAGAACGCTATTTTATTCCACACAGGAATAGCATATTAGGATAAGTCTGGGCAAAGTTCTTCAGATTCCTCTCATTTCTCCTTTTTCAAATCAAATATATCTTTAAAAAAGTGATAGAGTAGTTCAGTGTTCCCAGGAGAGGAAAATCCTATTGTCTAGTACTGTCACTCTCTTATCTTTTGCCAATAGTTAAATAAGAGGCTAAAAAGATACAGTGAAAAGAAGTGGTAAATACTATGGAAAATGAAGACTATTTGAATGTGTGTTTTAAATCATGGGAATACGGAATATTGATAAGCAGATATCTAGAGTTGAGATATTGTACAAATTCAGTTATGTCCAAATTGAAAGTGGTAATATACTAGATTGGGCTGAAGAAAGACTTCATTGTTGGGTCTTTAGAACGCTGTTTTAGTGATATTTTCCACTCCCTCTGAGTCCATCTCTCTACTGCAGATCATGCCATACTGAGTTAATCTCTCTGGTAGAGAAATGACAAACAAACCTTGTCACAAGGTGTTTAGAATCAAAATCCACACAACTTGTAAAATGACTGGATGTGGAAAATAAGGAAGCAGGAGAAATCCAAGATAACAGGATTTTGAGCAACTGAATGAGTAATTTTATTACTGGCAGAAGATCAGGAAGCTAAGTGCGTAGACTAGAATAGGGAAGTTGTGTTTGGGACATTCTTGGTTTAGGTTTGATGTTTCCATAAGAGATGTAGATGAAGCTCTCCAGGACACTGTCCAGCACTT
>NW_006285129.1:1631202-1637835 GCF_000327345.1 Myotis davidii | reverse complement strand
TTCTCTAAAGCTGCAGAACATACTTCAGTCATCAAATGTCCTCACGTAGACCAGTGGTTCTCAACCTTCTGGCCCTTGAAATACAGTTCCTCATGTTGTGATCCGACCATAAAATTATACTTGTTGCTACTTCCACTGTCATGAACATAGAGGAAGGTTCTAAAGCTGCAGAACATACTTCAGTCATCAAATGTCCTCACGTAGACCAGTGGTTCTCAACCTTCTGGCCCTTGAAATACAGTTCCTCATGTTGTGATCCGACCATAAAATTATAATTGTTGCTACTTCATCACTGTCATGTTGCTACTGTTATGAATCATAATGTAAATAAATATCTGATATGCAGGATGGTCTTAGGCGACCCCTGTGAAAGGGTAGTTCGACCGCCAAAGGGGTCGCGACCCAAAGGTTGAGAACCGCTGACTTAGACCCATCTGAACTTCTCAGTACTACTTGTCCATCAAACTTCAATTGGATAGGAAGGCAGGAGGCAGGAAGTGGAAAAATTCATAAATCTATAATCCATTAGAGATTGCTAGGAATCTCTGGCTTCATGAAAGAGAAGGGACAGGAAGATTTTTCTATCTATAAAACCCCCCAAAGAATCCATGATCTCAAGGTATGGGAAGAGTCACCTTCCTGGTAGGATGAGATGGGTAGGAACAACCAGACAACCAGAAAGGAGCTTCCAGGAGCTAGAGTATAACCAGAGAAGAAAGGTTATAGATTAAAAAAACAAGACAAGCATACACTAGAATTCCTCTCCCCTGTAGATCAGTCATAGAGTGAATGGAAGAAAAAGAATAAGGCCATCTGTGCATCCTGCAAGCAGATCTAGGACCTATGCTGTGCCCTGCTGCTGCAAATTAAGTGCATTTGACTTGAGAATTCTACCTCCATTATGAACAGAGTTTGTGTCATCATTACCATTACTATAAATAGCACCAAGATTATTGGCATCCCTAATCACCTTTAACCAATGTGACCCACCAGCCAACTGAGCCAGAACCAAGGCCCTCTTCCAAGCAGACCAATCACAGGCTACTTGGTCCAGTAATACTAGTAGGCACTCAGAGATGCTGATTAAACCCAAGCACAACATCTGGCATATTTCAACTCTCTAAATAAAACTGGTAGGAGTAATGTTCACAATGATATTATCCACAGAAAATAGAGTATGTCAATCAAATGCAAAAAAAAATAGTATTTTTTATTTGAGTAAAAACCAGCAATTCCTATCTCTTATTGAATGGCAGTTTTATTCCAGGCACTCGACTTACCCCTTTTAAGCTTTGTAACAACTCTATGAAGAAAATTCCCCATATTTACAGATATTAATTCACATAACTAGTGGGTGGCAAAGACAGAATTCCAACCCAGATCTGTCAGAGTCCAAGGTTTATTTTCTTAATCATTGGTCTAAACAAATTCCCTATAGATTTTGTTTTAGTTTTTGGGGAGAAGTCAAGAAACATATTCCTTTATGAGTTTTATCCTCTGTGTGCCCTGAATTCTTCTATGAGAACCAGACTTAGGAGACAGGTGTGAGAAAAGCCCTGGCAAATGGCCTCTCCTCTTGTAGCAGAGGCCCCAGAAGCCCCACTCTCCATGAGTACACCTGTCACTCAAGCCTTATACATCTCAGAAATGAGTGGATGTCATCTTTGAACATCTTAAAGGGCTTTATTAGTCTCCCTAGGCCAGGGGTCCTGAGCCTCAGGGATCATCAGATTCTGCCCTTGTGCCTTTGGCCTGCACAAACTAGGGCAACTGGATTAGAGAACACCATCAATTTCTGAGACCTTAGTCACCCTATAACAGTGACATAAAATAATTACTCTGTCTTTTGCAATTACCTTGCTAAGCTGGTAATCTAGTGTCCCTATTTCAAGAATTAGCTCTCAAGGAAGAAAACCTGCCACGTAAGCAAAACTGAGACACTGCCGATGTGGTTTTCCACAGATCCCACTTCACTATCCTTCCTCTGAGAGTCCAAATGCTCAGAAGTGATTTAAACAAATAGTCCCAGGAGACCCAAGCTCTGAACCATAAATTAGTGCCAGAGGCAAGGAATTAGCACATGGGTGGAGCAGCTTTACTCATAAGTAAAGTAAACATAATTAACTTTTAAAGGGAAAACAAATAAAATTATCATAGATAATGGCAATAATCAATACAGTTAATTAATCTAAAGTTAAATCCCAGCCTAATATCTATAAATCATAGAGGATTTGTTTCTCTCTGGTCCTATCCAAAGATGCCATCCTAAGCAGCCCAAGATATACTTTTTAACAATTCTCTCTTCATCCAGCTGGCAAGAAAAATCAACCTTATTGGGTATTGTAGAGCAAGTGTGTCCCTAGTAAAAATACTATATGATGATTTACGAATGGATAGATGTATATTCATATGTATATTTGTGTATGTGGATGCACACGCATGCATAATACATCCTGGGCAATCCCAAATGACAGATCCTCCATACCCTTTCAAACAGGAGAGTGCCAAGGTCATTGAAAAGGAGTGAGGGAAAACTCCAGGCTTGTAAATAATCCCAAACCAATGTGATTTCATTGAAGACACTGCGCTTACCATAAACCCTTATGTGTCAGATCTTCAATAATGTATATTAACTGTATATGTGTAGAGGGGTGTGTGTATGTGTGTGTGTGTGTGTGTGTGTGTGTGATATACATACATCTTCAAAAGTTTCTCTAATGCCCAAACCCCAGCCAAACTTCACTCCTGATCTAGCATCAGCGTACTGTTCCACACAATGTTGGACTGCCTTACCACTGAAAGCACATTCCCACAATGAGAAGGATCATGGGATCAAAGAAAGTGTTCATGTAAAATTTGCTTAGAAATTACTGAGAGCCATTGGAGTAGAAACAGTCTGGTTACTTTAATGCTTAACAATGGACTCCCCCTTTTTTTTAGCCTCCTGAGTTATTCTCTTCATTTATCAAACTTGGTTCCAAATGCTTATGAATGATTCCAAAACTCAAACTCATGCTTACATGCCAATATTTTCATCTCATAATGATACTCAAAAGCATAAAATGTGCCTGGCCGTGGCTTAGTGGTTGAGCATAAACCTATGAACCAGGAGGTCACAGTTCCATTCCCAGTCAGGGCACATGCCTGGGTGTGGGGAGTGCAGGAGGCAGCCAATCGATGATTCTCTCTCATCATTGATGTTTCTATCTCTCTCTCCCTTCCTCTCTGAAATCAATAGTACATATATTTGAAATGCTGTGAAAAGAGAGTTCCCCCTAACATTTTGAACATATTTCATAGCCTTTTAGGGAAATTACTTTGTATAGGTTCTAGATTTTTTGTAATCAGATGCCTTAATAATCACATGTTGCAAACTGTCTAGATCAAGTTCTAGATCATCTTCAAGAATCCTAGAGTTCCAGTACTAACCCAACTTCCTCTCCCTTCAGTCAGGTTTATCAAGTCAGTGAGTTTCTAAATCCATCAGAGAGCAATCTCTCCTCATAATGTCATCACAGGTTATTGATATTGTGGCTACCAGGACCATTTGAGCTTCTGAGACCCAGTCTTCAGTGGCCCTAAGTAGATTTCAGCAAGTGACTGAGGGTCCCACGGTTCTGCTCAGTTAGATATGGACAGACCAAGTCTCTGACACCTCATATTGCATACAATCTGAAAGCCTGGGTATGTCAGCAGTCATCTCTTTATGAGACTCCATTACTTGGATATCAACAATGATGTGACAAAATTAAAAAGGAATCTGGGGGTGGGCACATTCTTAGCTGGTCTTGCTAGTGGTTCCATCTTCCTCATGGACTTTTCATAACAGAAATTTTAAGCTCCTTTGAGGGCTGCGTTACATCAGTTCAACCCACTGGTCTCTGATTTCTCTTAGGAAGAGAAACTACCAGAAAGGAACAGTGTTAAGAATCATCTCCAGCCCTCACCGTTTTGGCTTGGTGGATAGAGGGTTGGCCTGCAGACTAAAGGGTCCTTGGCTCAATTCCAATCAAGGGCACATGCCTGAGTTGCGGGCTCATTCCCTGGTAGGGGGCATGCAGGAGGTAGCCGATCAATAATTCTCTCTCATCACTGATGTTTCTCTCTCTCTGTCTCCCTTTCCCTTCCTCTCTCTGAAATAATTTTAAAAATATATATTTTTAAAAGAATCATCTCTAGGAATCATCACCCCTAGAACTTATTGATAACATTATCTTAATCAGATTAAATTTGAGAATAGGAAGGAAATAAAATAAAATAAAATATACTGAACCCTTATCATGTGCTGAGCATTATTCTAATATTGCCTCATCTAATGCTCACATATCTAACATTATCCTCATTGCACAGGTGTGGAAACAGAGACTCCCATTTAGAAACTCGCCCCAGGTGTTACAGGTGGTTATGTTGGAGCTGTGATACAGACTATCTGTCTTCCTGCAAAGTCAACATTCTCCCCACTTCATCATACTGTGAGCTAAGAGAAGCTTCCTAAGCTGCTTTTAGAGAAAAGAGAGATTTAATATGTACCAGTGTTCCTGGATCAACTCTCACATATCTGCTCTAAGTTGAGTTCATTGAGAAACCTCAATATAGTGGTTCCAGCACAGAGAGAATGTTTGCTTCTTATGATAGGCACAGACCTTAAGCTGAAGAAGGCCTCCCTTGAATAGGATGTGACATAAAAATAAAATTCAGCTGACATCCAGTGGAAAATCCAAAATCTGGGACTTTCCAGGTATAATTAGAGTGATTTTTAACATTCTAAGATAGAGCTTCCCTCTAAAGACAATCCAGTAGCCAATAGCGCACAAGCTTCCTCAACTGGGCCTAAAATCCAAGTGGGATCACCCGTGAGAACCCAGAGCCGTGTGGATGTGGAATGAGCAGAGGATCATGAGAAGAGTAGAACGAGGCCCACATCCAGAGAAATGGTGTAGCTGAGACTACCTCTGGGCCCCAGGCCTCTGCTTCCTTGGGCCAAACGACCTCTCAGAACCCAGGCAGGCGAAAACCTCTGCGGGTCTCATCAAGGTGATCCTTAGAAACCATCACTTTTGGTTCCTTTCCAAACGGTGTGCAGGCCCTGGTAGAACCACACTGTTCTCCAGAATTGCAGCAGAAATTATCTGACGTGTGTCCACTTGTGCCCTGGCACTAATAACACCTTATAGCTATTATAGGGGGGAAATGGAACATTGAGAAGTGAGGAAACTTACTTAAGGACACAGACACCATAATAACAATAACTTAATTGCATAGCTCTGTGATTATACTGAAAACCACTAAACTGCACACTTTAAAAGGTACAATTTCCCCCTGAACAGTGTTTGGATCACCCCATGCACCAGAAGGTTGTGAGTTCAATCCCGGTCAGGGTGCATAGGAGAAGCAATCTATTGATGTTTCTCTATCACATCAATGTTTCTCTCTTTCTTTCTCTCTCTCTCTTTCTCTCTCTCTCTCTCTCTCTCTCTCTCTCTCTCTCTCTCTCTCTTCCTCCCTCTAAAATCAATAATAATAAAATAGATTGAATTTTATGGTATGTGAATTATATCTCAGGAAAAGTGTTATTTTAAAAAACCCGAATCATGATTTACCTTCTGAAGCAATCATTTTGACAGAGAAGTAGTATTTTGCCTTTAAAGGCCTCTTGTTGGATCCTAATTTATTTTTATCAAACATGATTGAGCACCTATGTGTAAAACACTATTAGATGCCAAATATTTCTTAAAGGAACTTATAATAATTATACAGTTTACTAAGCATTTATGCTAAGTTAATCCTAGACAATTTTATAAATTATCTTAAGTAATCTCCACCAGTGATGTAAGTAATGTAAGTATTACTATTCCCATTATAAAAGTTGGGAAACATGTTCGGAGGATTAGATAATTGACCAAGAAATACGGCCAGAAAAGACAGCTGGAATTTGAGCTTAAATCTTTCTAACTCCTAAGTTTATACTTTTGTCTATTATGCTAAGCAGGTTAGAAGAAGAAGAGAAATCTAGACACACAGAATACAAAAGAGTGAATGCTAGAGCTCTGTGAGCAGTCGAACCATGGAACAGGTTTCCAAGTTCTGACCTAGAACCCTGGAGTTACAGGGCAAAGATGGCTTTACAATCTCAGTGTGGAGACCAGGGGTCTGAAAGGCAGTCATTGCAACAAACACAAGCATAATTCCAAAAAATGAGTACAACTTAAAAAGACCATAACATCCAAGGGACCACAAAACTTTTTGTATGGTCGCTTTGGTCTAGGACTCGCTGGCTATAAGAGCAATGGTGTAGCTCAGTGGTGTGGCCATTAACATTTTGTGAACACATACTCTAAGTGTTTGCTAAGTCCCAGGCACTGTCCAGCTTTGGGGTGAATATGATATGATGGCTCCCCTGAAGGAGTGCCCAGATAGGAACGGATCAACCCCACATATGTGGTATATATCTGGCTAAGTGCAGGGCCTTCACATCAGACCGCATGGGTTTCTATCCTAGAGCGGCCACTTACAAGCTGTAATTTGGGATGAATTATTAAATTTCTCTATGCTTTCAGTTCTTTATTTGTAAAGTGAGAATGAAAATACTGACTTTACGAAAAAAAAGGAACTCTTGCCTTTTGCAACATTGTT
>NW_006285129.1:1625779-1631169 GCF_000327345.1 Myotis davidii | reverse complement strand
ATTTGTAATACCTTAATAATAATTTTTTAAAAATTAAAATAAAAAAGAAAATACTGACTTTACAGAATTATTGCGATAAATAGATAAGCATGTAAAACCTTCTAGTCTAGAAGACAGTAATGATAACTGCTATCTTCATCAGTCATCATCTTCATCATCATCATCACACCTGGTGGCAAGGTACAGAAAAGCTGGTTCTTCCTGCCTACTACGGCCTTCTGACTATGTTTGCTTCCCGCAGGCATTATATTTGATATACTTTATGTATATAAGTGGCATTTTCCCAAGCATTCAGGTCCAAAGCTGCCAGACTACCAATGGATAAAAGAAAGCCCCAGAAGAAAGTTCACTCTAAATTTATTCTGAACGTGTCTGAAAACATTACTTCTGTATTTAGCCCATTAACTTACACTTTTATAGTCTAGAAAAGAGCCTTCAAAGGGCCAGAGAATATGTTTCTTCTCTTCCTGGCTGACAGCATTCTTTTTATTATTTTTTCATTTTTGTGTGTTTGTTTGGATGGATCTGACACTCCTAAAACAAAGCATAATTTTTGCATAATGGGCAAATAATAATCAAAACACAGAGATAAGCTAATATAAAGATTAAGAGCAAGGGCATTGTCATAAGGTAGATATAGGTTCAAACCCTGGTTCCTCCACCTATACATTGTATGAACTTGGAGATGACTCGTATACTCTCTGAACCTATTTCTTCATTTGTAACATGGGAAAAAATAAATATCTCATAGAAATGTGGTAAAGATTAAATGAGATGATATGTGAAAAGTCTTCAGCATAATACCTTGCACATAGCAAAGTCTCAATAAATGTAAATTATTATTGCAAAAAAGACATGTTAGGTGAGCCTAATGGCCTACGTTCATTTTCTATCTTTTTTTTAATCCTCACCCAAGGGTATGCTTTTATTGATTTTTACAGAGAGAAGGGGAAGGGGGGAGGGAGAGAGAGAGAGAGAGAGAGAGAGAGAGAGAGAGAGAGAGAAACATTGATATAAGAGAGAAACATTGATTGGTTGCCTCCTGTACATGCCCCAACAGGGGATCAAACCGGAAACCTAGACATGTGCCCTGACTGGGAATCAAGCCTGAAACCTTTTTGGTGCACCGGATGACTCTCCAACCAACTGAGTCATCTGGCCAGAGCACCTACATTCATTTCAATTAAATAAGCATTTATTGCATACCTGCCAAGTACCATACAGTTTGCTACCTTTCTCGTGGTACTACATAAAGGGGATGAACTACACGAGTCCTCTAAAACACAGAATCTGCTTTTCACAAGTGCGTGGGCCTGAAAAAAAAGTGCCCTGCAGCATGTCCTCATGTTAGAAGGAGCTTCAGTACCAGCCTTTCTGCAATCATCTCATAGATGAGAATGCAAAGAAGTAGGAAGGTAAACATGAACAGAGGTGGAGTTAGGTTTGATTGGAAATTAATCAGTCCATCCCACAGAGGGCAGCACCCACATGTTTAGCTATATAAGGGCCACTATCTCAATCATTGTCACCCTGCAAGCTTCATCAGGCTTTTTTCCTACTTGTTCCTTTGGTGAACCAGGTGAGAGAAAACTTATCCATCTATATTGATGGATATTTGGTTGGTCATTTTCCACAGCAGAAATCCAAGAATTTGAGCTAAGGCAGAGTTAATATATATTTGGCCTTTCTTTCTTTCTTTTTTCCTTTTCTACCGATGTATCTTTTTTCTAATCACTGTCATTTATATTATTTTTTTCTTTTCTTTTTATTTGCTTATTTGTTTGTCTAGTTTAATTTATTCTGGGACCTTTTTAGAATAAATTTGTCATTGTGGAGAAGAGTAATTCAATGGAAGTTTGTCTTCTTACAGGCCATTCCACACTTTCTTCCTAGTCTTATTTCGTGCCATCTTTTCTGGACTGCCAAGTTCAAATGGGGGGAGGCTGGCACTGTGGTAGAGTCCCTTCCTTGTTCAGTGTCATTTCCCAGAGTTCCCAGATCAAATTATCTACTATTCAAATTGCTGCCTGCATTTCTGAGCCTTTTTCCCTGATGATTGAATTAGGTCAAGATAGTTCCTAAGCTCTCAGGAGGGCTATCTCAGTCCTCTGGAAAACCAAGAAAGCATTGGCTCCCTTTGCCCATTTTTTTTTTATTTTCTGAAGGTCTTAAGGGTCCAGTTTAGCTTTTGATAGAAGGTCTGTTGCTTTTGCCTCTAGAAAATCAGTGAAACTAGCAAGAGAAACTGGGGGGAAATGTCTGGGCGGTTCTAGAAAATTTGGAAACCCACGGACAACACCCAGGACACCAAAGTACACAAAGTATAGAGACATTAAGAAAAGAATATATTCATCCAGGGCATGGAGACCTGAGATTTAGTCTCAGTTCAGCCAGTAACATGTCCATGACTAATGTTAATTTAACAAAGTTATTTTTCACTGTGTTGAAAGGTTTTGTATCATCCTGACCCTTCTTTATTCTTTGAGGTATTTTAGGTTTTAAAGAGAGAAGAGATTTGAAAACTCATGATGACGATTATTAAAATCAGAACAGGAAAGAAAATTAATGATAGACTCTTTTGTTTTTCTCTTTAGGTTCACTTAAACGTGCAGAAAGATGACCGACCTCTTAAGAAGTGTTGTCACCGTCATTGATATTTTCTACAAATACACCAACAAAGATGGGGAATGTGGCACACTGAGCAAGGATGAGCTAAAGGAACTTCTAGAAAAAGAGTTTCGGCCAATTCTGAAGGTGAGGACCATGTGCTAGGACTAAAAGTTTCTACAGTCTTGTACATTCTCTACTATATAACCAAATATTAGCTAATATTAGTTCCAGTACTTTTTGAGAAAACTCTATAAGCAGTACTTTTTGGGGACATCAGAAAGTCTATTGAGGCAGTGTGTATTTTTAGAAAAGTGACTTGTTGTTTCCTCATTTTCTTGTATATTTCCACCATGTGGACTCTCAGACTTCTTCATGCCTCCCAAGCTTCCCATTCTGAAAGAGCAGAAAATGAAGTCTGTACTAAGACATGAATTAATAAGTTACCCTATCAAATGGGGAAGAAAAACTATAGAAAGAGAAGTCATATACAGGGGCAGTTGACCAAGTAGCCAGGATAACTAAAAACAGAAAACAAAATACATGAGTTTTTTTTTCCATCTACTTGGAAAGGATGCAGCTATTAACTTTGAAATTATAGATCCCAACATAGAATATATTAGCATATGATGTTTTAAATGTATGGAAAACTAAAACACACCAGTTCTGAACTTTGTTTATCCAACTCCTTCCTGTATGCCATATTTGAGTACCTAGGTCTCTAACTTAGGTCCTTGAATTGTATTCTTCTGAGGATTCCAATAGCTTTATTTTTTTTATTACTCCTTCACACCTGCTGGGTCCTATTAGTCTGCCTTAGCCTAAAGCAATCCTTGATTGGATTAAAATACTTCATGTCAAATATCTATAATTTCATAGTCCTATATGAATATTTTAGCTGAGTATGTGGGTTAAGCTGATCAAGATTCCTTTGGTGTGTTGCTCATATACAGAACCCAGATAATCCAGACACGGTGGAGGTCATTATGCATATGCTGGATCGAGATCATGACCGAAGACTGGACTTTACTGAGTTTCTTCTGATGGTATTCAAGCTGGCTATGGCCTGCAACAACGTTCTTAGCAAAGAATACTGCAAAACTTCAGGGTCAAAGAAGCAGAAGCGTAGTCATGGCCGCCAGCACCAAAAGAAAGAAGGTGAAACAGAAGAAGAAGATGAGAATACATCTGAACAGAAATCAGGTTCTAGAAATTCAAGTTGGAGTGAGGGAGAGGAGCATGGTTCTGAGGGCTTGAGGGGAACTGCGAAACATAGACATAGATCCCACTCCAAAAGGCTGGGAAGGAAAGGTAGTGTATCTAGCTCAGAGAAACAAGGATTTGAGAAAAGGCGCCATGGGTCTAGCTCTGGCGACTCAGTTAGCCCCTCTAGGGAATCTGGGGAGGAATATGAATCTGAATCTGGATTTAAGAGCGGGGAAAGAAAAGGTCATGATGGTCTGTCATATGGATTAGAGGCTATTGCTTTTAGCTCTAAAGGTTCAGGAGATAGTGGGAGACAAAGCTATGCATGTGATTCCATCAACTCAAGTGGGTGTGGAGGAAGACAAAATGTTTCCAGCTCCTGTCAGGCAGGCAGATATGGAAGGCAAGGAAATATATCTAGCTGTATTCAGTCAGGTTGTCAATCACGAAATAGTGGAGGACAAGGTCAGAGATGCATCTCAAGAGGTCAGTCCTCTGGATATGGCCAATGTAGGCCTCGCTCCTGTAGCCCATCTTCTTGTCATAGAAGAAGACATGGATCCCCGGCATGTTGTCGACCACGGAACTGTTGTCAACCACAGAACTGTGGAAGACAACAGGGAAGAAGATCAAGACAGTCCTCTTGCTGTAGCCAATATGGGTCTGGAGCAAGTCAGTCTTCTAATTGTGGTCAACACGGAAGAAGATCAAGACAGTCCTCATGTGGTAGCCAATATGGGTCTGGAGCAAGTCAGTCTTCTAATTGTGGTCAACAGGGAAGAAGATCAAGACAGTCCTCATGTGGTAGCCAATATGGGTCTGGAGCAAGTCAATCTTCTAATTGTGGTCAACAGGGAAGAAGATCAAGACAGTCCTCTTGTGGTAGCCAATATGGGTCTGGAGCAAGTCAGTCTTCTAATTGTGGTCAACAAGGTTCTGGCTCAGGTCAGTCCTCAGGCTCTGGACAACATGGGTCTGGCTCAGGTCAGTCCTCAGGTTTTGGACAACATGGATCTGGCTCAGGCCAGTCCTCAGGCTTTGGACAACACAAGTCTGGATCAGGTCAGTCCTCAGGTTTCAAACAACATGGGTCTAGCTCAGGTCAGTCCTCAGGCTCTAGACAACACGGATCTAGCTCAGGTCAGTCCGCTGGCTCTAGACAACACGGGTCTAGCTCAGGTCAGTCATCTGGCCATGGTCAATATGGATCTGGCTCAGGTCAGTCCGCAGGCTCTAGACAACACGGGTCTAGCTCAGGTCAGTCCTCAGGTTCTGGACAACATGGGTCCAGTTCAGGTCAGTCGTCTGGCCATGGCCAACAAGGATCTGGCTCAGGCCAGTCCTCAGGCTTCAAACAACATGGGTCTAGCTCAGGACAGTCATCTGGTTTTGGAAAACATGGGTCTAGCTCAGGTCAGTCCTCAGGCTCTGGAAAACACAGGTCTAGCTCAGGTCAGTCATCTGGCCATGGTCAATATGGATCTGGCTCAGGTCAGTCCTCAGGCTCTAGACAACACGGGTCTAGCTCAGGTCAGTCATCTGGCCATGGTCAATATGGATCTGGCTCAGGTCAGTCC
>NW_006285129.1:1607917-1624760 GCF_000327345.1 Myotis davidii | reverse complement strand
GCTCAGGTCAGTCCTCAGGCTCCAGAAAACACAGGTCTAGCTCAGGTCAGTCCTCAGGCTCTGGAAAACACAGGTCTAGCTCAGGTCAGTCATCTCGCCATGGTCAATATGGATCTGGCTCAGGTCAGTCCTTAGGCTCTAGACAACACGGGTCTAGCTCAGGTCAGTCATCTGGTTTTGGACAACATGGTTCTGGCTCAGGTCAGTCCTCTGGTTATGGCCAACACAGATCTGGCTCAGGCCAGTCCTCAGGCTCTGGGAAACACGGGTCTAGCTCAGGACAGTCATCTGGTTTTGGAAAACATGGGTCTGGCTCAGGTCAGTCCTCAGGCTCTAGACAACACGGGTCTAGCTCAGGACAGTCCTCTGGTTATGGTCAACATGGTTCCGGCTCAGGACAGTCCTCTAGTTATGGTCAACATGGTTCCGGCTCAGGTCAGTCCTCTAGTTATGGTCATGATTCCCGCTCAGGTCAGTCTTCTTATGGTCAACATGGTTCTGGCTCAGGTCAGTCCTCTAGTTATGGTCAACATGGTTCTGGCTCAGGTCAGTCTTCTTACGGTCAACATGGTTCTAGCTCATGTCAGTCCTCTAGTTACGGTCAACATGGTTCCGGCTCAGATCAGTCTTCTTACGGTCAACATGGTTCCGGCTCAGGTCAGTCCTCTAGTTATGGTCAACATGGTTCCGGCTCAGGTCAGTCCTCTAGTTATGGTCAACATGGTTCCGGCTCAGGTCAGTCCTCTAGTTATGGTCAACATGGTTCCGGCTCAGGTCAGTCCTCTAGTTATGGTCAACATGGTTCCGGCTCAGGTCAGTCCTCTAGTTATGGTCAACATGGTTCCGGCTCAGGTCAGTCCTCTAGTTATGGTCAACATGGTTCCGGCTCAGGTCAGTCCTCTAGTTATGGTCAACATGGTTCCGGCTCAGGTCAGTCCTCTAGTTATGGTCAACATGGTTCTGGCTCAGGTCAGTCTTCTTATGGTCAACATGGTTCTGGCTCAGGTCAGTCCTCTAGTTATGGTCAACATGGTTCCGGCTCAGGTCAGTCTTCTTATGGTCAACATGGTTCTGGCTCAGGTCAGTCCTCTAGTTATGGTCAACATGGTTCCGGCTCAGGTCAGTCCTCTAGTTATGGTCAACATGGTTCCGGCTCAGGTCAGTCCTCTAGTTATGGTCAACATGGTTCCGGCTCAGGTCAGTCCTCTAGTTATGGTCAACATGGTTCCGGCTCAGGTCAGTCCTCTAGTTATGGTCAACATGGTTCCGGCTCAGGTCAGTCCTCTAGTTATGGTCAACATGGTTCCGGCTCAGGTCAGTCCTCTAGTTATGGTCAACATGGTTCCGGCTCAGGTCAGTCCTCTAGTTATGGTCAACATGGTTCCGGCTCAGGTCAGTCCTCTAGTTATGGTCAACATGGTTCCGGCTCAGGTCAGTCCTCTAGTTATGGTCAACATGGTTCCGGCTCAGGTCAGTCCTCTAGTTATGGTCAACATGGTTCCGGCTCAGGTCAGTCCTCTAGTTATGGTCAACATGGTTCCGGCTCAGGTCAGTCCTCTAGTTATGGTCAACATGGTTCCGGCTCAGGTCAGTCCTCTAGTTATGGTCAACATGGTTCCGGCTCAGGTCAGTCCTCTAGTTATGGTCAACATGGTTCCGGCTCAGGTCAGTCCTCTAGTTATGGTCAACATGGTTCCGGCTCAGGTCAGTCCTCTAGTTATGGTCAACATGGTTCCGGCTCAGGTCAGTCCTCTAGTTATGGTCAACATGGTTCCGGCTCAGGTCAGTCCTCTAGTTATGGTCAACATGGTTCCGGCTCAGGTCAGTCCTCTAGTTATGGTCAACATGGTTCCGGCTCAGGTCAGTCCTCTAGTTATGGTCAACATGGTTCCGGCTCAGGTCAGTCCTCTAGTTATGGTCAACATGGTTCCGGCTCAGGTCAGTCCTCTAGTTATGGTCAACATGGTTCCGGCTCAGGTCAGTCCTCTAGTTATGGTCAACATGGTTCCGGCTCAGGTCAGTCCTCTAGTTATGGTCAACATGGTTCCGGCTCAGGTCAGTCCTCTAGTTATGGTCAACATGGTTCCGGCTCAGGTCAGTCCTCTAGTTATGGTCAACATGGTTCCGGCTCAGGTCAGTCCTCTAGTTATGGTCAACATGGTTCCGGCTCAGGTCAGTCCTCTAGTTATGGTCAACATGGTTCCGGCTCAGGTCAGTCCTCTAGTTATGGTCAACATGGTTCCGGCTCAGGTCAGTCCTCTAGTTATGGTCAACATGGTTCCGGCTCAGGTCAGTCCTCTTATGGTCAACATGGTTCCGGCTCAGGTCAGTCCTCTAGTTATGGTCAACATGGTTCCGGCTCAGGTCAGTCCTCTAGTTATGGTCAACATGGTTCCGGCTCAGGTCAGTCCTCTAGTTATGGTCAACATGGTTCCGGCTCAGGTCAGTCCTCTAGTTATGGTCAACATGGTTCCAGCTCAGGTCAGTCTTCTTATGGTCAACATGGATCTGGCTCAGGTCAGTCATCTGGCCGTGGTCAATATGGGTGTGGCTCAGGTCAGTCCTCAGGCTCTGGAAAACACAGGTCTAGCTCAGGTCAGTCATATGACCATGGTCAATATGGATCTGGCTCAGGTCAGTCATCTGGCCGTGGTCAATATGGGTCTGGCTCAGGTCAGTCCTCAGGCTCTGGAAAACACAGGTCTAGCTCAGGTCAGTCATATGACCATGGTCAATATGGATCTGGCTCAGGTCAGTCATCTGGCCGTGGTCAATATGGGTCTGGCTCAGGTCAGTCCTCAGGCTCTGGAAAACACAGGTCTAGCTCAGGTCAGTCATATGACCATGGTCAATATGGATCTGGCTCAGGTCAGTCATCTGGCCGTGGTCAATATGGGTCTGGCTCAGGTCAGTCCTCAGGCTCTGGAAAACACAGGTCTAGCTCAGGTCAGTCATATGACCATGGTCAATATGGATCTGGCTCAGGTCAGTCATCTGGCCGTGGTCAATATGGGTCTGGCTCAGGTCAGTCCTCAGGCTCTGGAAAACACAGGTCTAGCTCAGGTCAGTCATATGACCATGGTCAATATGGATCTGGCTCAGGTCAGTCATCTGGCCGTGGTCAATATGGGTCTGGCTCAGGTCAGTCCTCAGGCTCTGGAAAACACAGGTCTAGCTCAGGTCAGTCATATGACCATGGTCAATATGGATCTGGCTCAGGTCAGTCATCTGGCCGTGGTCAATATGGGTCTGGCTCAGGTCAGTCCTCAGGCTCTGGAAAACACAGGTCTAGCTCAGGTCAGTCATATGACCATGGTCAATATGGATCTGGCTCAGGTCAGTCATCTGGCCGTGGTCAATATGGGTCTGGCTCAGGTCAGTCCTCAGGCTCTGGAAAACACAGGTCTAGCTCAGGTCAGTCATATGACCATGGTCAATATGGATCTGGCTCAGGTCAGTCATCTGGCCGTGGTCAATATGGGTCTGGCTCAGGTCAGTCCTCAGGCTCTGGAAAACACAGGTCTAGCTCAGGTCAGTCATATGACCATGGTCAATATGGATCTGGCTCAGGTCAGTCATCTGGCCGTGGTCAATATGGGTCTGGCTCAGGTCAGTCCTCAGGCTCTGGAAAACACAGGTCTAGCTCAGGTCAGTCATATGACCATGGTCAATATGGATCTGGCTCAGGTCAGTCATCTGGCCGTGGTCAATATGGGTCTGGCTCAGGTCAGTCCTCAGGCTCTGGAAAACACAGGTCTAGCTCAGGTCAGTCATATGACCATGGTCAATATGGATCTGGCTCAGGTCAGTCATCTGGCCGTGGTCAATATGGGTCTGGCTCAGGTCAGTCCTCAGGCTCTGGAAAACACAGGTCTAGCTCAGGTCAGTCATATGACCATGGTCAATATGGATCTGGCTCAGGTCAGTCATCTGGCCGTGGTCAATATGGGTCTGGCTCAGGTCAGTCCTCAGGCTCTGGAAAACACTGTGGGTCAGGTTCAACTCAGTCTTCAGGCTTTGATCATCAACAATCAGGTTCAGGACACTTCTCTAGCTCTGGAAAACGTAGATCTGGTTCAGGTCAATCTTCTGGCTTTGACCAGCATGGATCTAAAACAGGCCAATCCAGCTCAGAATATCATAGTGGAAGAAGGGGATCTAGTCACAGTGAGTCCAGTGGCAGTGAAAGGTATTCCAGAGGCTCTCAAAAACACTCAGGGTCCAGTCATGCCCAGGCTTATGGACAGTCAGGAGACACCTACAAACATGGGCAGGCAGGTCAAGGACATTCCTCACAGTCAGGATCTGGCAGAAGTGGAAGAAGGAGATCTAGTCACAGTGAGTCCAGTGGCAGTGAAAGGCATTCCAGAGGCTCACAGGGTCACTCAGGGTCCAGTCATGGCCAGGCTTACGGACAGTCAGGAGACACCTACAAACATGGGCAGGCAGCAGGAAGACAAAATCGTCGATCAAGTCAAAGATGGAGACACGGTAGCTATGGAAGTGCAGGATATGACTATGGGCAATCTGGGTATGGACCTTCAGGGGGTAAGTCAAACAAGCAGTCACAATTCTAGCCCTATTAGGCCAAGGAACAGAACTGAAAACAAGCAAGTGTCAGTTCATAGCCATTCAGAATCTAGTTCAACTTTTAGGCAGGGATCCCATAATAATAGTAAAGTGCGTCCAGAAGATTGGGGGAAACAGATTAATAAACAATCAGGATCTAGGCACAGACAGTCAGACTTCAATACAATTGATATACATGAATCCAGTCAACAGCATTTCGGAGATACATCTTCTCAAGATCAGGTAGACTCTAGCATAAGTTTAGCAAGACAGGAATCAAGTCATGGACAATCCAGAGATGTCCAGATCAATCTGGATTCAATACCAATGAAAGGCAAGTATATAGCCATGGCCATTCAAGTGATAGCTATGGACAGGCAAGTGACAGCAGAAGCAAAAGTGAAAGATCCATTTCCAGTCACTCTCTTCAGATCCAAGATCATACAGTATAGATATAGATATAGGTATTCATCAAGCAGTACAACTGGATGGAGCCGGGGTAAGCAAAAGCAAGAGTCAGGATCAAGGATGTTAGGGAGCATCAGAAGACACAGTCAGCATATGATAAGCAAGCAAGAGACTCTGAAACCAGGGGTTACCATAGAAGGGGAAGAACAGACGTAGGTCCTTCTCATTTAGATAGCAACACCCCACTCTATCAATATATCCAAGAGCAAAAGTACTATTACTTTGAATAATCATTTGAAGTTAATAGAAAACTAACTTAAAATAAGAACTAACTCAAAGAAGAAATTCCATACACATGCAATTAAGATATTTAACGTGATCCCTTCTTTTGGTAGTGGAGGTATACATATTTTAACTGTGCTACTCTTTTGTTCGGTGCAAAGTGGTGTTTTTTTTTGTAAGGCTCCTTAACTATTGAGCTCTTTGGCTGAAAAACAGTGAATGGAAGAACTAAATGGCATTTGGGACTATATTTAATACTATATGACAAAAGTGATTTGCATGCTTTGGGATAAAATGGGCATTTAAAATTTTTTTTCTGAAATTCAAATTTTAGATTTTCCAGTTTTATTTCAATTATTTATTGACAACCCTATGCAGAAAGCTAAGAGACATGGTTCGGGAGCCAAATTTTCTCTAATAGCATTGTAACATATTCCATGTACTAAGCAAAGAATGTTATGGTATTGAAGATTCAGAAGAATCGCTTCTTTTGTGCCACCTCTGGAACTCTGTACTACTACTTTTGAATTTATTCTCATGACCTCCTGGATATAGGATCCAGAAAATTGTACTGCAAATAATTGACAATAAACTTTCATCAAGTTACAGTTTTGCTTCTCTTTCATCCTCACAAACACAAAGATCCCTGTCATGAGGTCAAATGCACATTTCCTTCTACCTCTGAACACCTAGATGGCAGTAAAGCATCAGATACCAACAATAGGGAATTCAAAGAAGGCAAAACTCAATAAACTTAATTACATCTGATCTCATCTTTTCCTCAATGTAATTACTGTCCAAATCATTTACAGAAAGAAATTCTTTATACTGATGGGTTGACCTCAGATGCTTTGTTAATAATGATCATCACAGCAATCATCACACATAATCCTAAGCGCTATACCCTGAGACAACCCAAGCTCTGGAAATGAGTCATGCACCACAAACTCTCTCTGTCAAAGATATTAATTGAAATATCACTGCCAATGGAGGCTAATCGTGTCCTAAATTTTCCAGTCGAAGAAAAATGATTAAAAATATAGTCCATTCCCTGGCTAGTGTGGCTCAGTTGGATGGGCATCATCCTGTGCACCCAAAGGTTGCAGGTTCAATTCCTGGTGGGGACACATGCCTGGTTTCAGTGGCCAAATTAGGAGAAACAAAGATAAAATTCTTCTTTCGTCAAACTTTCTAGATAAAAATGACCTTTGAATGTGGGAACTTGAAGGTGTGTACTAGACACCTGGCATGCATCGGTTGCTTATTGAAATGTAAATGTTCCAGGAGTTTTTGATAACCAGAAAAGATCTAAAATAATACTACATAACCAATGGACATAAGACACAGGGCGGGGGAGAGGGGGGCGGCGTGAGGGCATGTGCCGGGGAGTAGGGGAGGCTGGGGAAAGGTCAATGGGGAAAAAAAAAAGGAGACATATGTACTACTATCTGTAATACTTTAAACAATAAAATTCAATTTAAAAAAAAATACTGCATGCTCCCCCAGCCAGCGTGGCTCAGTGGTTGAGCTGTCAACCTATGAACCAGGAGGTTATGGATCGATTCCCGGTTTCTATCTCTCTCTCCTCCCTTCCTCTCTGAAATCAATAAAAATATTTTTTTAAAGCAATAATAATAATACATGCTAAGACTATACTTTCAGGGATCATTTCTATAGTTCGTTAATAATAATACATGCTGAGTGAAACCTGTGTTGACCACTCTAATGCAATCAGTGGTGAGTCTACATATAAGCTTAGGGGCAATGGACAAGAGAAAGTGAAAAAACAGTAAAAGAAGAAGATTCAGGCAAAATTAGATTTGATTGAAAATGAATCAAGCCAGCAGAGGGCATCTGCCTCACTAATAATAAACTTTGGCACTACTGAAGGGCCATTCACACAGACTCTTAAACCTTTTTTTTTTAAATTAAATTTATTGGGGTGTCATTGATTAATAGGATCATATAGGTTACAGGTGTGGATTTCTACATTATAAAATCTGTATATTGCACTGTGTGCCCACCACCCAAAGTCAAATAATCGTCTATCATCATATATGATAGGGCCCTCGTTAGCCCCCAGCTCTCTACCCCCTTCCCTCCGTGCTGGAGAGGTTGTGGAGGAAAGGGAACCCTCATTTATCACTGCTGGGACTGTACACTGGTACAGCCACTATGAAAAACAGTCTGATGATTCCTCAAAAAATTAAGAACAGATCTACCATATGACCCAGCAATCCCTCTTCTGGGTATATACTTGAAAACATGTATTCGCGAAGATATATGCACCCTTATGCTCGTTGCAGCATTATTCACGGTGGCCAAGACATGGAGACAACCAACAATCGAAGGTATCCTTCGATAGAGGATTGGATAAAGAAGATGTGATACAGCCCAGCAGGCATGGCTCAGTGGTTGAGTGTCAATCTATGAATCAGGAGGTCACGGTTCGATTCTTGGTCAGGGTGCATGCCTGGGTTGCGGGCTAGATCCCCAGTGTAGGGCATTAGAAGGCAGCTAATCAATGATTCTCTATCATCATTGATGTTTCTCTCGCTCTCTCTCTCTCTCTCTCTCTCTCTCCCTTCCTCTCTGAAATCAATAAAAATATTTTTTTAAATATTTGTTCTAAAAAAAAAAGAAGATATGGTACATATACACAACAGAATGTTACTCAACCATAAGTCAAGATGAAAAACTCCCATTTGCAACAACGTGGATGGACCTTGAGAATATTATGCTCAGTCAAATAAGTCAGGAAAAAAAACTAAGAACTATATGATTTTACTCTTATGTAGGATATAAAACTGAAACTCGTGCACACAAGTAGGAGTCTGAAACATATTTTAAGCTACATCTTATTAACTAGAGGCCCAGTGCACAAAAGCATGCATGGGTAGGGTCCCTAGGCTAGGCCGGCAATCAGGGCCAATCTGTGGGACAACCAGCAGGGAGATCAAGGCAGGGGGAGGGGGCAGAAGGGAAGAGGGGGTCCTGCTGGCACCCGCCTTGGCCCGCCTGGCCCTGTGGGCTGGGGGCAGCTCCTGTGTTGAGTGTCTGCCCCCTGGTGGTCAGTGCATGTCATAGCGACCAGTTGTTCCACTGGACATTCCACTGTTTGGTCAGTTTGCATATTAGGCTTTTATTATATAGAATCTTTGGAAAGCATAGTAAGCGAAAGTGATTAAAGCTCTGCTTATAAGTACACAGAGTTACCAATAGAAGTTTACAAGTTTTCCCTTAGTATTATGAAGCTACCTAGCACAAGAAAGTATGGAATTTGCAAGGGAAACATGTCCATTTCCCAAAGATTATTTAAATACTAGAGGCCCAGTGCATGAAATTCATGCACTGGGGGGTAGGGTGGGGGTGTGCTCAGGTCAGTCTTCTTATGGTCAACATGGATCTGGCTCAGGTCAGTCATCTGGCCGTGGTCAATATGGGTCTGGCTCAGGTCAGTCCTCAGGCTCTGGAAAACACAGGTCTAGCTCAGGTCAGTCCTCTGGCTCTGGAAAACACAGGTCTAGCTCAGGTCAGTCCTCTGGCTCTGGAAAACACAGGTCTAGCTCAGGTCAGTCCTCTGGCTCTGGAAAACACAGGTCTAGCTCAGGTCAGTCCTCTGGCTCTGGAAAACACAGGTCTAGCTCAGGTCAGTCCTCTGGCTCTGGAAAACACAGGTCTAGCTCAGGTCAGTCCTCTGGCTCTGGAAAACACAGGTCTAGCTCAGGTCAGTCCTCTGGCTCTGGAAAACACAGGTCTAGCTCAGGTCAGTCCTCTGGCTCTGGAAAACACAGGTCTAGCTCAGGTCAGTCCTCTGGCTCTGGAAAACACAGGTCTAGCTCAGGTCAGTCCTCTGGCTCTGGAAAACACAGGTCTAGCTCAGGTCAGTCATATGACCATGGTCAACATGGATCTGGCTCAGGTCAGTCATCTGGCCGTGGTCAATATGGGTGTGGCTCAGGTCAGTCCTCAGGCTCTGGAAAACACAGGTCTAGCTCAGGTCAGTCCTCTGGCTCTGGAAAACACAGGTCTAGCTCAGGTCAGTCATATGACCATGGTCAACATGGATCTGGCTCAGGTCAGTCATCTGGCCGTGGTCAATATGGGTGTGGCTCAGGTCAGTCCTCAGGCTCTGGAAAACACAGGTCTAGCTCAGGTCAGTCCTCTTCTGGAAAACACAGGTCTAGCTCAGGTCAGTCATATGACCATGGTCAACATGGATCTGGCTCAGGTCAGTCATCTGGCCGTGGTCAATATGGGTCTGGCTCAGGTCAGTCCTCAGGCTCTGGAAAACACAGGTCTAGCTCAGGTCAGTCCTCTGGCTCTGGAAAACACAGGTCTAGCTCAGGTCAGTCATCTGGCCATGGTCAATATGGATCTGGCTCAGGTCAGTCCTCAGGCTCTAGACAACACGGGTCTAGCTCAGGACAGTCATCTGGTTTTGGAAAACATGGATCTGGCTCAGGTCAGTCCTCTGGTTATGGCCAACAAGGATCTGGCTCAGGCCAGTCCTCAGGCTTTGGACAAAAGGGGTCTGGTTCTGGTCAGTCTTCTGGCTATGGCCAATATGGGTCAGGTTCAACTCAGTCTTCAGGCTTTGATCATCAACAATCAGGTTCAGGACACTTCTCTAGCTCTGGAAAACGTAGATCTGGTTCAGGTCAATCTTCTGGCTTTGACCAGCATGGATCTAAAACAGGCCAATCCAGCTCAGAATATCATTTACCATGTTTGTCTATTATTAGATAGGGTAGATATTAAATTGCTCTTATATTGCTGATTTTTTTCATTTCTCCATGAAGTACACTGACAAAAATATTGTGTCCTCCTACTGCCTATAAATGAAATACAACAATTAGGAAAAGGACAAAATGGAGAATCACCGTCTGATTGTCAATCACTTAAATGCGTTTCAGGCTTTCCCTAGTTTCTCTAGAATTAAGGCTTTAAGGGTTGACTGGTTATCAGTCCTTCTTAGAACATATACATGAAAGGTATCATGGAGGCTCACAGGGACACTCAGGGTCCAGTCATGGCCAGGTTTATGGACAGTCAGGAAACACCTACAAACATGGGCAGGCAGGTCAAGGACAGTCCTCACAGTCAGGATCTGGCAGAAGTGGAAGAAGGAGATCTTCTTCCCACAGGGAGGCTACTAGAGAAGAGGAAATACAGAGAATATACAAATGGGATGATCTGCTTGGGCAAAAAATAATAATAATAATAATAATATCTCTCAGATACCAATGTAGGCAAATTAACCCCAGTTTAAAGTCATTATTACTTCTAGATTCCTCTAGGACTGGGAATCAAAAAACAGTTCCAGTCCTACTTCTTTTACTTAATACAAAATATTAAATATTTGTGTTATTTATTTCACAGTGGATTAAAGGAAGAAAACTAAAATGTATTGAACACTTACTTACTATGTTTCAGACACTTTCCTTACAACAACCTTGCAAAATTGGGGGTTAGAGAAGTTTTAAAAACTTCCTGAAATACAAATAGTTGCTAACCAGCAAAGTGCCAAAATTCAAGTCAGACCCCAATACCTCAAAGCCCAGGTGTCTTCTACTCCACCAGGCTACCCAACACGGAACTCTAACACCTAGAGAGCATATCAAATGTTGGTTTCCCTTACTTTCTTTCCTTTAAAAATCAGTTCATGTATCTTCTTTTAGATAGATAGGTAGATAGATAGAAAGATAGAAAGGAAGGAAGGGAGAGAGGGAAGGAGGGAGAGAAGGAAGGAGGGAGGGAGGGGATAGATTTTTAAATTTTTTAAATGTTAACTTTAAATTTTTTAACTTAAATTTTTAATGTTAGAAAACTTCTCCATACTTCACTCAGCAGTATCTTTCCTTCCCTTTTGTCAAGAGGGGTTTTAAAAGACAATAATTCAACCCTTCTTCTTCCTCAAATTCTCAAGCTGAATACTGTTTATCAGCTCTGATGTTATTGAATTGCTCAGATGGCTGGGTGTCTTAAAAACCAATCAACCAATAAAAAAACTAAATAACATCTCACTCAAACTAATTTATTCCAAGTGGCATTAAAAAATGCATTAAGTCAGCAACTGATATTAATTGGTGCAATTTCAGGTCTGGACAAGGGTTATGTTGCCTCCCAAAGCACACACATACACTCTAGATTTGAATATTTGAGGGAGTAGGGGAATACCTGATAGTCTTTATTTTCAAGGAACATTACTAGCTAGTTCAGCGGTTCTCAACCTGTGGGTCGCGACCCCTTTGGGGGTCGAACGACCCTTTCACAGAGGTCGCCTAAGACCATCAGAAAACACATATATAATTACATATTGTTTTTGTGATTAATCACTATGCTTTAATTATGTTCAATTTGTAACAATGAAATTGGGGCCACCACAACATGAGCAACTGTATTAAAGGGTCGCGGCATTAGGAAGGTTGAGAACCACTGATCTAGTTCCTATTGCTCTTTTCTTCCAAATCCTCACTCTTTCTAATGCCTTTCCTGGTACCTTTTGTCAGGCTCAGCTATCCAAGCCTGTAAGAATAGATGGTTGAGCTCCACCTATGTGTGACAAAATACATTTTTGTAGCTGTCCTTCATCAAGCAATCTGACAATGTGGGCTAGGCTGATCAATCCCTCTCTGATTAGTTTGATTACAGAATCCAGATGATCCAGATAATGAGGGTGTTGTCAATGGAACATCAGGGCCACTCATTCACTCATTCATTCATTCATTCATTAGAGAGAAGTTTTAATAACTAAGTTGACAGACCCTGTACTTAGCACTGAAGTTGCAAATATGAGAAAGATACCATCCCTGTCCTTTAATAGTTTACATGTTCATCTGGGAAATCAACATATGAGAAAGCAACACACATAAACACTCTGGCAAGTGCTATATGGGTATGATCCAGGGACTGTTTGTAGCAAAGTAATAACTAACTGATTAAAAGTAAAGAAACAAGACTCAAAAAAATCTTTAGGAAAGAAGAGAGTTTTGTAGTAGGTCTCCAGAAATGGCCAGGAGTTATCCAGACTAACTGGGGAGACTACTCCAAGTTTATATATTTTTAGAGTATGTGTCAAGTGTTAAAGTAAGAAAGTCCATGATGAGCTCAGGGAACCTGAAATAATTAGCATAGCTAAGAATCATCCCTGTGGCAACATGGCAAGAAATGATGATGTCAGACAATAGGCAGAGGTTGGATCAAAATGAACTTTATAAGCCTTGCTAAGAACTTTAGTTTTTATCTGTAAACAATTAATAATCGGCAAAGGGTTTTTTTTAAATCACATAATAATATATTCATTTCGGAAAGAAAGTGTGAGTATGGGGGGGTATAAAAAGGGAAATACTAGAGGTGTGGAGACTAATTTGGAGGTTACTATAATAATCTGGATAAAAGATGACAGAGGTTACATAGAGTACAGAAGATGGGCTAAATACAAAACAAAACATATTTCTGAAAAGTTTGTTGTTGTATGGTATATAATGTCTGAGTGAGATGAAGGTGTCTAAAATGACCTGCTAGGTTTATGGCTTGAGTCATCAAATAAACAGAGCAAGTTTGTAGGGGAGGGGGAAAGAGACTTTGAGGAGAGTGAACTTTGTTGGTATTCTCTTTATATGGTATAAAATTTGGGTCAGGCCCGGCCAGTGTGGCTCAGCGGTTGAGCATCAACCTGTGAACCAGGAGGTTACAGAGTTCAATTCCTGGTCAGGGCACATGCCCGGGTTGTGGGCTTGATTCCCCATAGGGGCCATGCAGGAGGCAGCCGATCAATGATTCTCATCATTGATGTTTCTATCTCTCCCTCTTCTTTCCTCTCTGAAATCAACAAAAATTTATTTTAAAAAAGAAAAAAATTGGGTCAAAAAATTGTTCATATACAGAAACCTATATGCAAAAGTGACTAGCAGGGCATAGCTAGGCTACTGATGTGTTTCATTTGGCGAGCATACTACTGGTTTGTGTTGTTTAAAATATGAATTAGTTAAAATGTTTAGAAATTAGGAGATGACACACACACACAAAAAAAAAATTCCTGGATTTCCATTTTCTCTTAAGTCAAATATCCAGGAATCCTGGTCACATCCCCTCTGAACAAACAGCTGGACCTGAGTAGTTGTAATCTCACTTTGGACTGGACATGTGTGAGCCAGCACATCAGAGTTTCCATCATTTTTTAATGCCTCCCCCACACTGAAGCTGGCTTCATTCACTTAGATCTGTGGACAGACATGGATAGTCTTAACAAAATCACTTCCCCAAATCCTCAACTTCTGTATGTAATCTTTCCTAACATTTTTCTAAGAGCATGTGCTATACTTACAGTAAGCCCTTTTTTCACTTAAACAAAAGAAAAACATACCAATTACCCACCCCAAATGGGTTCGTCGTACATTGCCTGAGGCCATAAAATCCTCTCTAATACTAAAAGGAGCACTTGAATATTAGTTTAACAAATGCCTCCTTTCATGATTGATCAATGTATTTATTTCCCTGTTTCATACCCATTTCTGTTAAGGATAAAACAAGACATTAAAATAGGATATTTTAGGCCTCTATTGAGACACTCTGATTTTTTTTTTCAGCATAGAAAATAAAATAAACATTTTTATTTAATTTCCTCACAATGATCTGGAGGAAGAGCCTTCATGGAACAAAGCAAAAAATAAAAATAAAATAAAAGCATCAGTATGATATTCTGAATACTAAAAATGTCTTTTTCCAAGTAAATGCAAGCAATTCTTGCTAATGATTCTCATTACTCATGCATAAATGTCATTTGCTGAAAGAAAAGAATATTTGAATAGTGAAAGCTACTGATGATGAAGCTTTTATATTTAACCAGAATGTATTTGAGGAGTACCAAAATTTTCCTAGAAACAGCACCCATGAAAAAAACTTCTCTTTTAAAAAATGTATTTTTTATTGTTGATAGTAATACAGATATCTCCCATCCCCCCCCAAAAAAATGAAAAAACTTCTTAAAGATGAAATATAGGTAATGCAGACATTCATTAAAATAAAGTACTAAGGAATGGAGATGACATGGTCAAAAATCTGAGGTAATTTTGAATATAGAAAATAATAGAAATATTTTTTTAAAACTCCTAACAAAGTAAAAATATCCATCAAAAATGGGGAAGAGTACTGTATGTCAACTATAATTACAAATAATTTTTTAAAAATTAAAAATAGAATAAAATAAATGAGGAAGAGAACAGAAGTATAAGCCTATCAATCTTTTCATTTCTTACTGTAGGGAGTCAATTAACATGGCCTAAAACTATAAATCTAATTTTATTTTGGTTTTATATATTTTTTATTGATTCATAGAGACAGAGGAAGGAAGAGGGAGAGAGAAACATCGATGTGAGAGTAGAACACTGATCAGCTGCCCCCCTACACACACACTCCTCACCAGGATCAAGCCTGCAACCCAGGCATGTGCCCTGACCAGGAATTGAACCAGCAACCCCCAGTGCATGGGATGATGCCCAGCCAACTGAGCCACACTGACCAAAGCTATAAATCTAATTTTAAAAAACTCATTTATTGCCCTGACCAGTTTGGCTCAGTGGATAGAGCGTTGGCCTGAGGACTGAAGGGTCCTGGGTTCGATTCCAGTCAAGGGTATGTACCTTGGTTGCGAGCACATCCCCAGTTGGGGGTGTGCAGGAGGCAGCTGGTTGATGTTTCTCTCTCATCAATGTTTCTAAACTCTCTATCCCTTTCCCTTCCTCTCTGTAAAAAATCAATAAAATAAAATAACTCATTTATTATAATCCAAATTTCCTCTTATCCTTAAAGAATCTTATAGACATTATAAGTATGGCAAAGAAATAAAATAACTCATGTTTACACTCACAAAAAAACAAAGTATAGACAGAAAGAGACTTTGGGACAGCTACAGAATATGAGATCATTAGAAAGCAGAAGAAAAGGAATTTTTAAGAGGTATTATGGTAGAGTCATAATTTAACCCCTTTTAAGTACTTTGAGAGACCCACACAGAGATAAGAAATACTTTTAAATAATTTTTGTTATACTCTGCTTCTTTAAATGACTCCATACAGAAAATAGACCAAGTGAGACATGGCAATGGATGACCTTGAGAGATTCAGAACCATGATCTTGGTCAATTTTAAAGAGATAACACAAACTTTAACAAATTGATTAAAAAAAATACTGCCAAGATTCCTGATCAAAACAAATTAGTCATCTTAAAAGATGCCCCCAAAAAAGTGAAGTAAAAGAAACAGGTAGAAGATCACATTCATTTGAGTGGCAGTGCAGAAAATAATAATCTACCTGGACAAAGAAACAGAACAGAATAATTCCTGCTTCAAGGACCTGAGAAATCAAGATCTTTCTAGAGAACAAAGAGAGGTCACATCAAGAAGTCTCTGTGGAGTCAACCTCATACACTAGACAAAGAGCCAGAGACTTAATTCAAGCTTAGGTAATTTTGCTGGAGGGAGGCAAAGTGTTAACTCCTTAATCCCCTTGAGGATTTAGAGGTGAAAAGCATTATCTGGCTATGAGTTTTCAGAGAATATAGGAAAGAAAATTCTCGGGTCATCTTGAGGATTGGGAATCAGGAACCATGGGACAAATTATGGTTAAGTCAAGACGATTTTGAGAACAATGGTTTGAATAGAATACCTACAGGTGAAAAGGGCAATGTTCTAGCCCTACCCAATCAGGGAATACAGGAAAAGATCTAACTTGAGAGGAGATCCAAGCATTTATGAATGATCCTGAAATGGACCTATTTTGTACAGCAGGTCTCCAAGCTTTAGTCAACATTTCTTGTCTCTAGTACAGATGTGGCTCTTGTCAGCCTTCTATTTAGAGAATATGATTGCAAGGAAATCTACTTCACTTACTGAGTGAAAAAACATTTTTTTAATTCTTTACAGTACTTAGAACCTAGAAATTGAGCACAATGACTGTGGTCAGGATGAAAGTGAACCATAGCTTTCTCCGTATCTACCTTATAAATGATTTTTAATTCTTTAATGAACAATTATTTCCATAAAGAAGTTATTCTCAGACCTTTCTGTCTCAGGTATTTTTTTTGCTCTTAAAAATTACTGAGGACCCCAAAGAGCTTTTGTTTATATAGATTATATCTATCACTATTTTTCATATAAGAAACTAAAACAGAAAAGTTAAAAAATATTTACTTATCTATCCTATATAATAAAAGAGAAAAATGGTAATTGGCGTACGACGATACTCTTTTCATTGGCTAATCAGGGCTATATGCAAATTAACTGCCAACTCAGATGGCAGTTAACTGACAACAAAATGGCTGTTAATTTGCATATGTAGGCACAATGCAGGGAGGCGAAAGGGAAAGCAGGAAGAAGCCCCCTGCCACGGACAGTGATCAGAAACCCAGGGGGGAGCTAAGAGCTGGGGGGCAGGGAATCAGGCGCCTTTGTCATCCTGGCCAGTGATAGCAGGAAGTAGGGGTGGAGTCAGCGATGGGAGCTGGGCAGGGTCAAAGCTGGCAGTCCCGGGAGCTAGGGGTCCCTTGCCTGGGCCTAAAGTGGAGCCCACGATCACGTGGCCG
>NW_006285129.1:1601142-1607515 GCF_000327345.1 Myotis davidii | reverse complement strand
ATGGGTGTCAATGCCTGAGGGCTCCCAGTATGTGAGAGGGGGCAGGCTGGGCTGAGGGACACTCCCCCTCAACCCCACCCAGTGCACGAATTTCATGCACCAGGCCCCTAGTATATATATAAAAGCCTAATATGCTAAGTGTCTGACCCATCGTCAACCGGCTCAACCAGTCGCTATGATGCACACTGACCACTAGGGGGCAGATGCTCTGACCAGTAGGTTAGTTTGTGGCCAATCAGGACTGGGTGAGACGGGCTAGACATACCCTGGAGCCCTCCAGTGGTCCCTCCCTGGCTGGCTGGCCCATATCAGCCCCGATTGGGACTGGGTGAGACAGCCCTGACTGGCCCCAATCACCAGCCAGGCTGAGGGACCCCACCCATGCACTAATTCTTGCACCGGACCTCTAATTTAATAATAAATCCAATACATGTTAACACATTTTTTAAAATAACAGTTTATCTGCCCTGGCTGGGTGGTTCAGTTGGTTGGAGCATCATCCAGACACCAAAAGGTTGTGGTTTGATTCCCAGTCAGGGCACATCCCTAGGTTGCAGGTTCGATCCTCAGTTGGGGTGAGTATGGGAGGCAACCAATCCATGTTTCTCTCTCCCTTCCTCTCTCTCTCTCAAATCAATAAAAACATATCCTCGGGTGAGGATTTAAAAATGATAATAAAATAACTATTTTTCTATAAAAAAAAACTTAATATAAAGAGTATCACTATTTCATTTTTGCAAATCTCACTAATGTAGACAATACCTGGATTCTTGTATCTGCAATCTGTTGTACTATCATGCATCTGAAAACCTCTACTATACACTTGAGAGAGAATGAGACTGAAAAAAAAAAAAATACAACCCAATAATGTCTTCATATTATTCTAAAAATAATAATATATTTTTACTTCACATGTACCCTAAGACCACATTTTGGGATGCACTGCCATAGAACATTTGAGTGATCACTTTTAAAAGTGTAACTTGATTCTTTGTTGTTAGATTTAATAAGCTTCTAGGCCTTGGATCTTTTTTCCTTTTCTTTAGGCCTTAGATCTTCTAGATGAGATATTTCCAAAGGAGGAAATATGTGGAATATGGGGCCAAATTTTGGGGAAAACTAACATTGATTGAGTGCCTGTCATTTTCCAGGTTCTGAACAGAACTAAACTCTCATTTCACTGGGTTTCAACTGGTTTTCCTAATCTCAGAGGTCAACTTTTAGAGTCTTTTCAGCCCTCATCATTAACTATTTCAAAGCTAGTCACAGTTTTCCAAGGAGCTAAAAAAACAAACAAAAAACACACAAATCAAACTTATTTATTGGCTTAGGGATTCAAAGTTGTTGTAGTAACACTAATAAATTCCATTACATCTCTCTTTTTTAAGTATCTGTTTTTGGCTTACTATGCGTAGACTGTGGTAAAGGGCTTTACATGGATTATTCCATTTAATAATCATATTAACTTTGAAAATTAGATATTATGGTATTCATTTAATTGTTGATGAAACTTGTTAATTATTTTGTCTTTGTGTTTGTTTTGGGAGTGTGATGAATGGACAGAGAAGAAAGAACAGTATAAAAGAGTCTCAATGATTACTTTTAACAGAATTTCACAGCTGAAAAGGACACTGAAGGTCATCTAGGTCAAACCTTTTTTTGTTGTTGTTATTCTTGTTCCAGACCATTTAAGCAACTCTGTTTTATCTGATATTAATTTTATTAGTGTTTACTGACATATATTTTCCATCTCTCTCTTTCCATCTTTTCTTTGTAATTTTGCTTTAGTTATGACTCTAATAAACAATATATAATTAAATACGGGTTATTTATTTGTCCAATCGGAGTTTCTATCTATTAATAGAAAAGGTTAATCATTCATTTTATCATGGAAATAAAAACCTACAGCAAAGGGTCCAGCGGGTGTAGCTCAGTGACTGAGCGTCAACTTATGAACTAGGAGGTCACAGTTCAATTCTGAGTCAGGACACATACCTGGGTTGCTGGCTTGATCCCCAATGGGGGGCATGCAGTAGGCAGCCGATCAATTATTCTCTCTCATCTTTGATGTTTTTATCTCTCTCTCTCTCCCTTTCCCTTCCTCTCTGAGATCAGTAAAAATATATTTTTTAAAAAAAGAATGAAGTCTGTCATTTGCAACAACATAGATGAAACCAGAGGGCATTATGCTAAATGAAATAACCAAGTCACAGAAGGACAAATACCATATGATTTCACTTATATGAGGTACCTAAAATAGTTAAACTTAGCCCAGTGGGAGTGGCTCAGTGGGGTTAGTGTCATCCCGTGCACCGAAAGGTTGCCCGTTTGATTCCCAGTCAGAGCACGTACGTTCAGGTTTGATCCCTGGTCGGGGTACAAATAGAAGGCAAGTGATTGATGTTTCTCTCTCACACTGATGTTTCTCTCTCTCTCTCCCTTCCTCTCTCTCTAAGCATGTTCGCATATCCTCGGGTAAGGACTTAAAAAATAAATAAATAAAATGGTCAATGGTCAAATTTACATAAGCAGAGAACAGAATCACAGTTGCCAGGAGCAGTGGAAGCAGGAAAGGGGGAGTTGTTTAATAAATTATATAAAGTTTATTATGCTAGATGCTTAAGTTCTAGAGATCTGCTGTACGACAAAGCACCTTTAGTTAACAATACAGTATATTGTGCACTTCAATATTTGTTAAGAGGGTAGGTGTCAAAAAAAGAAAAAAGAGAAAGTGAGTCTCATACCACACACACACACACACACACACCACCACCACCACCACCACCACCACCACCACCACCATCACACCACACCAAAGGACAGAGGAAACTGGGAGATTTTGTATATGTCTATTATTTTGGTTGTAGTGATGATATTACAGGTGTTTGCACATGTCCAAACTCATCAAATTACAGTATACACATTAAATATGCACCATTCTTAGTATATCAATTATACCTCAATAAAGCTGTTTTTAAAAACTAAAAAACAGATTATCCAGCTCAAGCTATTACAAACATTGCATTCTTCTAGAATACATTATGCAGTCAGAAAAATAGATCATTCGGGCTATCAAGAAATAAATTCTGGAAAATCAAAATCATATAGCCTATAGTCTCTGATCATAATACATTAAATAATTAATAGTAAATATCTTTTAAAAACCTGGTTCTGATATTCACCTTATGAACCCATCAGTTCCCAGACATTAGACTGTGCAACCCTTCTGGCCACACAACTAAGCCAGGTGCGCTACTTTGGGCCCTCCCCTGATTATACTGGGGTGTGGTGTACTCAAAGTCTAAACCGAGGCTACACCAATAATCATGGAGATTATCAATCAAACATCTGCCTAATCTACAGGGTGGAGGTGATGAGTTATGATGGACAAATAACCAGGAGGTTTGCAGAAGGAGACTAAAGTCAAAGTTGATCAAAAGTGGGTGCAAAACAGATAGAGGGGTCCTCAGGTTCTGGAAGTTTGTACTTCTCTGCGAGATTTCCATCAGGAAGAACAAACACTGACCTTCAGCAGGTTTTTTTGGAGGAATTTAAGGATGGAAGTTTCCCAAAGCTCAGGAATCAGGTTCAGGTCGCCTGTGCTGCTAATCTAGCTTTGGCCCCTCTCAGTTGGGATAGCAAGGTCTCTACCTGGCTCCTTGTGCCTCGGTGTCTCATGTTAGGATCAATTCTTGGTTTTTCAGTTTTTCCTACTTCCCAAGTTAAAATTCTGGCCTAAAAGATGACCCCAGGTCCTGATATTGTTGATTCCAACTCCCCATCACCTGCCCATCTAAACTCCTTTCCTAACTTCACCATCATTTTCTTTTTCCCCCAATAGTTTTCTTCTATCCACCTGTCACATCCTACTTTATTGAGCTTCCCCCTCTCAAAGCTGCCTGTCAAGACTCTAAACCAAGCATGTCAAACTCAAAGGCTAACATGGGCCAAATAAACGAGGCATGTGGCCTACAGGTCGCAAGTTTGGCATGATTGCTCTAAACTATTGCCTCTTGTTCTTCACCCTCCCTCAGCCCCCACTTCAATGTATCTGTGAGCTCTACTTTTGAAACGTCTGCTCCCTTCTCCAAAAGCAACACTTCTGTTTGAAACTTTATCTCTCTTCTTTTTTCAAAATGCGAGCATCCTTGAATATATCAAAACTCAATTCACCATCCATATTCTTAAGTTATTTTAAATAAAAATAATCTGATCCTGTCACTTTTCTACTTAAAAACTCTTCAGCTGTTAACCAATGTAAATAAGATAATATTCACTTACCGTGGCTTTCAAATCCTTTCCAAAGGCCTTTCAAATCCATCTCCTCTTCTTTCCCACACAATCCAATAAGTGCATTCATTAGACCTCAGTTCAAATACCACCTCCTTATGATCTGTCTAAAAGAATGAATTAAAATAAAGGAATGGAACTACATCAAACTAAACAGTTTTATGCAGAAAAGGAAATAACCAATATATTGAAAAAAGCTATCTTCAGAATAAGAGAAAATATTTACAAGCCATATACCTGATTAGGGATTAATATCAAAAATACATAAAGAACTTATACAAGTCAATAACATAAAAGCAAATAACCCAACTTTAAAAATAGGCAAAGGATCTAAATAAACATTTTTGGGAAACCATATTAAAGGTTCTTCAAATAATTAAAAATTGTATGTCTATTCAATCCAGCAACCCTGCACCTGAGTATATTTCCAAGAAAATGAAATTAATTATCTCAAAGAGATATCTTCATTCCTATGTTCATTAAAATATTATTCACAATAGGTAAGGTATAGATCAACCAAAATGCCCTACAATAGATGAATGGATATAGATATTGTAGTATATATTTACAACCTGGCAAGTTATTCAGCCTTAAAAAAAAAATCCTGCCTTTTGTAACAACATAGATAAGCCTGGAATTCCAAATGAATTAAGTCAGACAGAAAAAGACAAATACTATATGGTATCACTTATATGTGGGATCTTAAATAAAAAGCCAATTTCATAGCAACAAAGAATAGAAATGTGGCTTGCAGGAGCTGGGGAGTAGAGGACTAGAAAAATTTAAGTCAAAGATTAAGTTTTCAGCTATAAGCAAAATAAGTTCTGAGGTTCTAATATTAATAGTATTATATTGTATACTTAAAAGTTCCTTTAAAAAAAAGTTCCTGCCAGTATATTTTAAGCACTCCCACCACACAAAAAAAAGGGTTAAGTATATGAGGTGATTAATTATCTCAATGTTGGTAATCACTCCACAATGTGTATCAAATCAGAACATTGTATACTTTAAGTGTATATAATTATTTGTCAATTATTCTTCAATAACGCTGAGGGAAAATGTTAAAAATAGAAGAGAACGAGTTGCTTCCTCATCTGTTCTCGCATAATAATTTACAAATGCCTTTATGATAACACACATCACATTGTTTACATATCTGCTTTCTTCATTAGATTATGAACTCTTTGAGGACAGGACGCCTGTCTTCTTCATTGATAGTCCTCTGACAAGCATGGTGACTGGTGAGAAGTTAGCTGAAAACAAATGCTTGTTTAATGAATAACTGATTCATTCATCTCTTAATACCCTGGCCTATCTCTTAATCAGAGCTTCCCTAAGATACCTGCAGAAAATGTGCCTCCAGAATACATCCTAAACTATATGTCTATAATGTCCCTAAACACAAGGGAGCAGGTAAGAAAGAGGAGCGGGAATTTATTCCAAGTTCCAAACCCTCCTGATCTTCCACATTCTCCTGTAGTCACTGGCCTATTCTAGACACTGGCTGAACAATGACATTGGTAAAATCTGTTCAGAATGACTATAATGTCCCTGCCTAGCTTGTTCTTGGATTCTTTCTTTGTTTTTCAGTTTCTTAATGCTGTACCACTTGTCACCAAACTCACTGTTCCTGTGGGACACAGAATGGTCCTTCTTTTACTACTGATATTAGTCTTGCTAATATGGCCACTCTAAAAATCTCACAATCTCCCTGTTGATAACCATTCAAAAGTAAATCATGAAGACTTTTTCCTTAACTTCCATTATTCCATCTATTATTTTTTTCTGTTATTGCTTTTGTTCCTAATCATTAGAAAAAACTTTCCTATAACACAGTTACTGCATAAATGTAACTCCCTTCATAACCTACAATGCTTCTGGCCATCTCTGCAATTGTATCAAAGGAATTCAACAAACCACCAAAATTTTTAGAAAAAAAATAGCTTATTGATATAAGTACTTCCTTGAGAATGTCTTCACTATTCCAAAGATTTAGCTTTCATTGTAATTTTCTCTGTTCTCTCTGTCTCACACAAATTCTCATTGTGTGTGTATGTATGTCTGTGTATGTCACTTCTGCTTC
>NW_006285129.1:1600218-1601006 GCF_000327345.1 Myotis davidii | reverse complement strand
GGGAGGAGGGGGGGAGAGAAGAGGCTGAAGAAAACAGAATCTGAGGTCACTATAGGCAACTTGAAAATTTTTATTGGGATCAACATTACTTTCCTTCACTTTTGTCCAAATACAAGCTCCCAGTAAACATGTCCTTGTCAGATACTACTCCACAATTATATGATTAAACAGGAACATCAGCTATAACTATGCCAAGGAATCCATGAGAATATTCAATCTGGAAAAACTTCAACCACAAAAGAGCACCTCCCAGGAGATGACGACAACTCTTTTAGGAAATCTTTTAACCACAAAGTCCAACTCCCCTTCACTCCTACAGCCTCAGTCACACATCTCAAAGGGCTGATCCCTTAAACTAGGACAACCTGACCCACATCAGCAGCCCAGAGGCATTATGGCAACATCACACCTTTCCAACAATTGAAGAAAATATGAGGGATGAACAATTGAATGACTGAAATTGAAATCCTATAATTGGTGATTTGTCAATAACTACTGACTTTGTGGAGTTTTCTTCATTCCTAAGCCAATCCTGACAGACACGATATGTAAATGCAAACACCAAAACACCTCTGAAACCATTTCATTGTCTCACAGCAATGAAATGAAGACTAGATTCTCTCTGAGGATAGAGAAGATGCATCTCCAAGTTCACTATTCAATGAACACTAATTTTAAAGGCTTAAAGAAAAAATACTTTGGGATGCTTAATGTAAAAAGCTAAAATGCCAGAGGGATCAGCTCCATTGGCAAGAAGTAGGGCATTGAAACCCAAAGGCTGTCCTGTT
>NW_006285129.1:1583020-1600200 GCF_000327345.1 Myotis davidii | reverse complement strand
AGCCATCTGAGCTGAACTGAACCGAGATATTTACTTGAGGGGTGGTGAACACACAATATACAGATGATGTATTATAGAACTGTACACCTGAAACCTATATAATTTCACTAACCAATGTCACCTCAATAAATTCAATTAAAACATAGATTTACTTGGATCTTAGAATTACAGCTCTCGGGTTGAAACAGGGACTTATCAGACTTCCAACCAATATTCCTCTACTTAACTCCCCTCCAAAATATCCCCATCTTATCTCCAAGTAACTGATACAACCTGGTGTGATGCATAGAGGATTTGGAAAGAAAAGTCCTGGGTTGGAGGCCTGGGTCCCAATCCTTAGATTTATCAGTCATACAACACTAGACCTACTTGTCTTCAACTACAATATGAGGAGACTAGACTAGTTAATTGCCAACATCTCATCCAGTTCAAGATTCTCTAGGCAGTGACAGAGAACGAACTAGCTCCAAAGATAATGATTTTCATGTTTAGACAATTCTGATATTAAAAAGTTCTTCCTTGTACAAAGCCAAAATATGCCTCCAATGGGTTCTATCCATTTATCTGAGTTTTTGATACAACTCAAGTATTATCTCTCTTTCATATAACCGCCACTCATATAATGAAGACAGATATCCATCTCCTATCTACCTGCTTTTCACTTGGTTCCTTCATCTACCTAATCATCCTCCTTACTTTACTCAGAATATGTAACAACTGTCCACATCCCTATTGAAAAGTGGTCATCAGACCTGAACAAACAGTCAGAGAAACAAGCTGACAAATGCCAAGAGAACAACATTGCCACTTATGTTGTTCTGCTAGTACATCTTTTAATGCAACCCAAATCAGCATTACCTTTTCAGCTACTACGTCACACTGTCACTGTCACCATACCCTTTTTTACTCATGAGTTCTTCCCAGTCGTTATGATGTTGAATTTAGCAAAGTCAGAATTTTACTTTCATTTTTTTAAAATTCATTTTATGAAATTTGAGCTATTTGGTGAGACAAGCTGAAATCTTCTCAAATCCTCAGTCTATCCCTAAGAAATTTTGCCATCTGTTGACATTTTCATCCAAGTTATTGATAAAATATAATGATCATAACATGGTCAACAAAACAGTCCTGAAACAGACTCTTAGAGACTGCCCTCCATAATAATATAAATATGCAAGATTTGGATCTTCAGCCCATCAAAAGGTTAGATCCCAGTTTACTCCATCCTTGCCACTCTCTGGACTCCACTTTTCTCAGCTCACTCACTCTCCCTGGTCTTTTCTTTCTGCTGCTTCTGCAATAATACCCACAGATAAGAATGCCCAGGACTTGGGGCACTTTGAGAGAACCAATGTTTTAAACAGTAAACATATAAAGAAAGATAACAAAAATAAAAAAGAGTAGTCCACACCCAGTACAACGTGATGTCGTGGAAATAGTGTGGGAGTTGGAATCAGAAGACCTGGAATTGATCCTAGTTTTGTAACTTACTCACTGGGTAACCTTGGGCATCATATTCCTATCAGTTTCCTCATCTCAAAAATAGGGATGATAATGATGACCTCATGATATTGTTCTGAACATTAGAAGCAATATGTGCAAAATCTTAGTACATTATTGGCACATAATAGGCATGAAACATCATACTGTTATTATTATTACAGCATGGTGAGAGAGAGACAAAAACACAATAGCTACATGCACACAAAGACAATTAAAACCAAGAGGAAGAGAAAATGAAGATCTGTGTTCTGTGAATGTTAATTAATGTTCCACAAAAGAAAGAAGTCATGGTCAAATAAAGTTAGAAATGAGAATATTAAACACAGTTTTTAAAACCCCAAACATTTTTCTATCTCATTGACTCTAAATAAGATAATCTACAAACTTGCATTTCTTATCTGATCATGTCCTAAGAATTGTTATGGGGTCCTAGCACACTAAAGATGATTGCGACCCAGGCAATACAGAGTAAGAAGAAACACAATTTGGGAGGTGGGGTGCAGGCACATAAGCAAATAATTAAAATAAAACATTACCAGTGCTACAAGAGAGATAAATACATAATACTATATATGAGGGAATAGCAATCTATTTGTAGATATCAGGTAAGGCTTAATGACGAAGATGATGATTATCAAGCATCTTCAAAGATGAAGAGAAGGTAAGGTCGAGGGACTGTCCAGTTAGTAAGGACAGCATTCAGAGATTGTGAACAGTGGTGGACCACAAAAGGTTCATCCAAGGAATTTTTTAAATATATTTTATTGATTTTTTACAGAGAGGAAGGAAGTGGGATAGAGAGAGTCAGAAACATCGATGAGAGAGAAACATCAATCAGCTTCCTCCTGCACATTCCCTACTGGGTATGTGCCCGCAACCAAGGTACATGCCCTTGACCGGAATGGAACCTGGGACCCTTGAGTCCGCAGGCCGACGCTCTACCCGCTGAGCCAAAGCCGTCAGGCCATCCAAGGAATTTTAACCAGTCTAGACGTGACTTTCACATAAAATAGAGGTGATAAGATAAGCAGCTAGAAAGATACAGATTTGTACCTATTGTGAAGGCGCTTGTATGACAGGAAAGGAGTTTGGAATTCTATAGGCAAGGAGAAGCCATGGAGGGAATGACAGGATAATATTAGGTGATTCAGGCAGCCTATTCGTAGAGGGGCTGGTTGTGACTCTGTTTGCAAATACTCAGTTAAAAGATGGTGAGATCCAGAATTAAAATTGCAGCCCTGGATATAGGGAATAGGCCCACATTCAAAGAATATAAGGCTGGGTACAGTTTACATGATGTGGCATGTTTATGGAGGAAAAGAATGGGGAGTAGTAAAAAATTACTTTGTGTAGCTTGAGAAAATCAGTGGATGGGGATGTAATTAACCAACATGTGGACATCTGTAAGAAGTACATTTTGTTATAGGGCATGATAGTAAGTTCAGATTTAAACACTATGGACAGAGGTAACAAGACACATTCAAATAGAGATATAAGGTCCGACATAGTCTGGAAACCAAGAGTAAGGTCAAAATAGGAGTCTCCTGTATATTTTTGAGAATAAATGAAAAATAAAAGTGTGTGTTAACCCAGAGGAAGATGTGGAACATGTCTCTGATACACCAATGTGATAAGCTTGAAAACAATGTAAAATAGACTAATGATTCTTGCCTAATAAACTCATGCTAGATCTTAGTGCTTACCGCTTATAATCCAAAAGCTCGTTGTCTTGCTCTCTTTTGAAAAGACAAAATTAAATTTGCCTCTTTTCTCTCCCTTCATCATAATTTCTAGATGAACATTCATCCCATGGTAAGTTCTCCCAGTATCCAGCAATGGAATTCATTAATAAAAAGGGGCATGCAGCCTGATCGGAGTTGCTCAGTTGGTTGACCATGGTCCTGTGTATCGGAAGGTTGCCGGTTTGGTTCCCAGTCAGGGAATATACCTGGTATGCAGGTTCAATTCCCAGTTGGGGAGTGTATGGAAGGCAACCAATCGATGTCTGTCTGTCTCTCTCTCTCTCTCTCTCTCTCTCTCTCTCTCTCTCTCTTTCTCTAAGCATGTCCTTGGATGAGGACTTTTTTTTAATGCAGGTAGGTGCTTGTGATGTCTTCCTACCATAAATTAAAGTTTTCCATAAATGCATATTCTATCCCTTTAAGAACAAGAATAAGGTAGTGCATTTATCAATAGATATTTACCAAGCACCTACCAAGTCAATTTTTAAAAAGTAAGTGTGAACCCTGCACACAAAGAATCTATGATAGCTAAAAGAAACCTTCCATAAATTCTCCAATATATGGGGTTCATATAATTTTGGAACTTAAGCAAGTACAGATGTGTATGTGAGGAAGTTAAGAAGTAAACACATGTCAGTAGAGAAATAGAGGTGGAGATGTGGGTGGATCTGGGTTTGGTTAGAAATGAATCAGACTAACCCACAGAGGATGGCTCCTCCTTGGACAGGCCATCTATAAAAAGGTTACTATCACAGACTTCAGCACCCAGCAAGCTCCTTCTGGCTACCTTCTACTTGCTCTTCTGGTGAAGTAAGTAAGAGGGAATGCACCTAGCTTTGCCTACTTGGTGGCAAGGTAGAATTCTGGATGTTCTTGTACTCCAAGGCAAAAGTTCTGGGTGGGGGATATGCATGTCAAACTCAAGGGCTAACATGGGCCAAATAAACCAGGCATGTGGCCTGCAGGCCGAGAGTTTGATACGTTTAGTGTACGGGGTTCTTTACCTTTGGTGGAGCTGTTACTAAAAGTTTATTTCAATACAGAAGAAAAATAAGGGCATAAATTTTTTCTATGAGGCTACTTAGTATTCTCTTCATATTGTTGTAGTTTCCATTTATTCATTCATTCAACAAATATATATTAACTACCTTATATTTGCCAAGTGCTGCTTTTAAATGATTATGCAACAGTGAACAAGATAATCTCCCTACTCTTAAGAGGTTACATTTTAGTAGGGGAAGACTTTCAGTAAATGATGAATAAATAAAATTTCAGAGTAATAAAAATAATGAAGAAAATAAGTGAGTGATGAGGTAGAATAATAAGAGGAGAGAACTTTAGATGCAGAAAAAGAATGGCCAGGAAATACCTCTCTAGCAAATCATCTTTTGAGCTGAGATCTTAAAGACAAAAAGAACCAGTCAAGGCAAGGGGCAAGATTTTAAAGCAGAAGTAAACTATTTTGAAGAAATAAAGAAGCTGGTGTGCCTAGAGGATATTTAACTAGAGGAACAGGGAGTATATGGTGATGTCAGAAAGACAGACTGGGGTAGACCATATAAGAAGGAGGATAGCAGAGTTTGTACATCATTTTTAGTATATGAGAAGTCATTGACTGGGACAATAACACAATTGAGGGCATGTTTTAAAAATATCATTCTGGGCTGCTAAGTGGAAAAAGGGATAATAAGACCACAAGAGTCAGAGCAGAGAGATGGATGGGCTGTAGTTTTAGGTAAGAGATGATGGGAATAATAGAAATGGTGAGAAAAAAATCTTTGCTAGAGCCAAAATCTAGTTGCTATCCCCATCTTTTTTCACCATCTACCCACCTCCCTCCCCTTTGGCAATTATCAGCTTGTTCTCTGTATCTATGGATCTGTTTCTGTTTGGTTTGGTTTATTCATTTGTTTTTTGATTTTTTAGCTCGCACAAATAAGTGAAGAAAGATAAGTGGTATTTATCTTTCTCTGTCTGACATATATTACTTGGCAAAATTACCCTCTAAATCCATTCCTATTGTTGAAAATGGCAAGATCTCATTCCTTTTTTATTGCTGAGAAATATTTCATTATATATCTGTACCATATATTCTTTATCCATTCATTGATCAATAGACACCTTGGTTGCTTCCATATCTCCTTGGCTATTGTAAATAATGCTGCAATGAACAGAAGGGTGCATATATCTTTTAGAAGTAGTGTTTTTGTTTTCTTCAGATAGATACCCAACAGTGGTATTTCTGTGTCATATGGGAGCTCTATTTTTACTTTTTTGAGTAATTTTCATACTGTTTTCCATAGTAGATGCATTAATTTATAATCACACTAACAGTGCACAAATCTTTTCTTTTTTCCACATCCTTGCCAACACTTGTTGTTTGTTGATTTTTTGATAATAGCCATTCTGACAACAGTTGGGTGATATCTCATTGTGGTTTTGATTTACATTTCCCTGATGGTATGTCTGTTGGTGTGTTGGCTGTCTGTACATGCTCTTTGGACAAATGTCTATTCACATCACCTGCTCACTTTATAAGTTGTATTGCTTATTATTTTTATGTTAAGTTGTGTGAGTTCCTTATATATTTTGAATATTAACCCCTTATCATTTGTGAATCTCTTCTCCCATTTAGTAAGTTATCATTTTGTTGATGGCTTCCTTCACTGTGCAAAAACGTTTTAGTTTTTATGTAGTCTAATTTGTTTATTTTTGCTTCTTTTTCCCTTTCCCATGGAGACAGATCCAAGAAAATATTACTAAGCTTGGTGTCAAACAGCTCTTTATTTGTTACATGTGTTGCATATATGCTTCCACTCTGTGGATTTTTCTGCTTTAACAAGGATTCTTACTTTTAATGCAGTTTAATTTTTCTCTTTATGAGTTTTATTTAAAAGGTATTTTTCTACCCAAGTTCTTGAAGATATTCTCCTATGTTATCTTCTTTTACTTTTACATGTAAGATCCACCTGAGAACTAATTTTTTTTTCTTATGGAAATCCAATGAACTCAGCACCATCACCTTTGTCATAAATCAAATGTCCAGAGTGATATATGTCGGATTTTGGACTATATTACCTTTTGCTGATCCATTTGTTCAGCTTTCCACTGATGCCATGCTGTCTTCCTTTATAATACACTTTGACATCTAGGACTAGTATATCCACAAAGTCTGTCTTCATCAAAGTTGTCTTGGTTCATCTTGGCCTTCATATAAAATTTAGAAATTACTTTATCAATATTTACTTTTAAAATTTCAGAGGGCCCAGCCGGCGTGTCTCAGTGGTTAAGCATCGACCTATGAACCAGGAGATCACAGTTCAATTCTCTGTCAGGGTGTATGCCCAGGTTGCAGCTCAATCCCCAATATGGAACATGCAGAAGGCAGCCAATCAATGATTCTCTCTCATCACTGATGTTTCTATCTCTCTACTTCTCTGAAATCAATAAAAATATATATTTTAAAAATTATTTTAAAAAAAGAAAATGTGACTTCTCCAAAGATGTCACATAAAAAAAACCCTTCAGATGTTCTGAATGGGATTTTATTACATCTCTATGTGAATTTATAGTGACATCTTAACAACACTGAGGTTATGAACAAAGCATAATTTTCTACTTATTTAAATACTTTACAATTTGTTGAAAATTGCTTTATGAACCAGCATACAGTAAATTTTAAAATGTTTCATGGTTATTTCAAAAGGATGTGTATTCTAGATTTGTTAGGTGCAGTGTTCAATATGTTAATGTTTTTAATTAATAATTTTGTGGAAAGCTATATCATTACAATTTTTGTTCTTTTGTTTTATCGGCTGCTGAGAGAGGTGTGTTTACTTACTTTGATTATAGATTTGTCTAGTCCTTTTTATAATTCCATCAGTTTTTGTTTTATGTCTTTTGAGACTATGTTATTAGGTACATATCAACTTAGATTTTTTATATCTTTCTAATGAATTGACCTTTGATTGGTATGAAATATGCCCCTAGCAGTGCTTTTTGCCTTAAAGTCTATTCTACAAATATTAACATAGTAACAACAGAATTATTTTAATGTTTAATACTATCCTTTTCTATCCTCTTACTTTCAACTATTGTCATATTTAATGTGTGTCTCTTATAGGCAGCATACAGTTTTTTTAAATGCTAGACCGACAAACTTCGTTTTTAAATGAGTATTTAGTCCATTTATAGTCATTGTTATTACTGTACTATTGGATTTAAATTTACCATATTATTAGTAGGTTTCTATTATCTCACCTGTTTTACTTTCCTTTTCTCTTCTTGACTTTTTTGGATGAATTAAGTATTTGTTAGTTAACTTTCCACATACTAGACTATTAATTACATATTTCCTTACTCTTATTTTTATGCTTGCCCTAGAAAGAACAGCATCTGTCCTCAAGTTACTGAGTATATTAAAAAATACTTTAACCAAACTCAAACATTCAAGTATCCTACAATACTTGGACTCCATTTACCCTCTCTAGCCTTATCTGATACTAGAGGCCGGGTGCATGAAATTCATGCACTGGGGTGGGAGGTCCATCAGCCCGGCCTGTGCCCTCTCACACTCTGGGACCCCTCGGGGGATGTCCAACTTAGGCCGGGAATCAGGCCTAAGCTGGCAGTCAGACATCCCTCTCACAGTTCGGGGTCCCTCTCACAGTCTGGGACTCCTCGTTCCTTACCGCCCGCTTACTTGCTGTTCCTTACTGCTCAGCTCGCTGTTCCTTAGCATTGTCACAGAGTCAGGAGAGACTCCTGCCACCACCTCTGCGCTTGCCGGCTGTGAGCCCAGCTTCTGGCTGAGCGGCGCTCCCGCTGTGGGAGTGCACTGACCACCAGGGAGCAGCTCCTGAGCGAATACCCCCTGGTGGTCAGTGCTCATCATAGTGACCAGTTATTCCACCATTCAGTTGATTTGCATATTAGGGTTTTATTATATAGGATTGTTATGTATCTTAGTTCTATCAATCCTAAATCCTGAAAGATATGATGCTGCTGCTGCTGATTTTATGCAATCATTATCTATTTTTATTTCCCCATACATTTGCTCTTTTACTTTTTCTTCATTCTCTCTGCCTTGCTGAGCTTTCAACTAGGATCATCCTATATAATAAAAGGGAAATGTGAAAATTGACCCTAACAACGGAATGACTGGGAACAACCAGTCGGTATAACACACACTGGCCATCAGGAGGCAGACGCTCAACGCATGAGCTGCCCCCTGGTGGTCAGTGAGCTCCCACAAGGGGAGCTCCGCTCAGCCACAAGCTGGGCTAATGGCTGCAAGTGCAGCATCAGTGGCAAGAGCCTCTCCTGCTTCCGTGGCAGCACTAAGGATGCCCATGTTAGATACATTGCACAACTCCCTTTACCTCAAAGTCTTCAACTAATCAATAAGGTTAGTTCCTTCCTGGTTTTCCATTTTAAACCCAAATATCCCCTTTACCACAAAATTTCTAATTGGTCTAAAATATTTCCAAAACTCTATAAGCCATGCTATTTCTTGTGGCAAAGTAAGAGCCAGTCAACAAAAAATTTTTTATAGTATGGAAAATCCATTAAAGTCATACCATTCAATTGTAACCATCATGAATTGTTGGGGAAAAGAAAAAGAATGTTCAATTAGAGTCTCAGTCACTTGGCTTTCAGGAAATTATCTCTCAAGCTAATCAGTTAGCAAATTTGCTTCTAGAGAATTGATTTTTCAGCAAATTGGTATGAGTAAATTCTGCTGCTTCTGATCAGTGGCTTCCTACTATCCTACTATGGGCAAGAAGGATGGTCTTATCTAGAGCACAGTGAGGTCTATGAGACTATCTAAATCCTGCTATAAATAGGTTCATGAACAAGAAATAGACAGGTTTCATAATTCATTCAAACTCTCTGTTGATTTTCACTATGCACATAGTAACGCTAAGTTTTCATAGCTAACTTCCATTTTAAAAGATGAACTTTAGGAGATAATGTAGGTTTAAAATGTGAAAAGTCACAATAATAATTGATATGACCTAAAAAAAATAGTACAAGAAAAGTAAACTTTTATTTCTTCTTTCTAGGTTCACCTATATTTCGAAAGGATGTCTACTCTTCTGGAAAACGTCATTGCCATCATTGACCTATTCCAACAATATTCAAAAACAGACAAAGAAACTGACACACTGAGCAAAGAAGAGCTGAAGGAACTTCTGGAAATAGAGCTTGGCCCAATCCTGAAGGTAAAGATATTTGCCAGGATTAGAGTATAACACCTCAGGATTCATTAATAATCTCACAAAATTGAATTGATCGCATTTCAAAACAGATATAAATTTGTTTTCTCCCTTTATATCTTTATATCCACTGTACACATACCCTCTATGAAGGATGATAATATGAATATTTAATGACAAAGAAATAAATACCGCCGAAAACGGTTTGGCTCAGTGGATAGAGCGTCAACCTGCGGACTGAAAGGTCTCAGGTTCGATTCCGGTCAAGGGCATGTACCTGGGTTGCGGGCACATCCCCAGTGGGAGATGTGCAGGAGGCAGCTGATCGATGTTTCTCTCTCATCGATGTTTCTGACTCTCTATCTTTCTCCCTTCCTCTCTGTAAAAAATCAATAAAATATATTTTAAAAAAAAAAGAAAGAAAGAAATACCAATTAGTTAGACCTTCACAATAGTCTTCATACATAATGAACATTAAGATAGTATGTTTAAAAGATAGTTCAATTATTGGCTTTATAACCTTTTGATATTTGAAGTAGGAAAAAGGAACTTGGCCAACAAATCTCTTCATGTCACCACATGTATTTAATATTTGTTTCTTTTACTCTATTACCTCTAATTTTCTCCAGAGTCACAATACGCTAAACTATCTTAAGTAAAAAAACACCTGATTTGTTTTCAATTTAAGTAGCAAAAATTCACATTCCCTAAATTGACTTTGCATTATTTATTTGACCATGTGAGTCTGCCTAATGGACCCTCCCTTCTGTATATCTTCTGTACAGAATCCAGATGACCCAGACACTGCTGAAGTATTCATGGATATCCTTGACATAGACCACAACCAGAAATTAGACTTTGAAGAATTTTTTCTGATGGTGTTCAAGTTGGCTAAAGCATACTATCACTCTAAAAGGAGACCGAATTTCCAAGCATCAGGACAAAAGCAGAAAAAGAAGGAACACCAAAAGAAACGTGGAGAACATGATATAAAAGAAAAAGAAGAGGAAGAGGATAGAGAGAGAAAATCCAGGCATTCAAAGAGTGACAGGAAGGGTGGGAAAGCAAGATCCAAAAGCCCAAGAGGAAGAGGGGAGAAAAGGCATGGGTCTAGCTCTGAAAGAAAAACTAAAAAAGGTGATACATCTCTTTGCAGACATAGAGACACATATGATGGAAAAAATCACGACAAAAGAGGAAAAAGGAAAAGTAGGTCAAGTTCTACTGAAGTACAAGGAAGAAGGCAACACTCAAGTGTTAGCCCAAACAGGGAAAATAGAGGCAAAGATGATGAAATTAATTATGAAAACACAGAATCACGGTGTCAAAAATTGAAAAAAACAAGATATAGTGACTCATATGCACGTGAAGAAAATACTTACAGAAAAAAGGACAATCAATTGGGAAAAAACAACAATACTGAAAATTTAGAGTTAAATTCAACAGAAGAAAGTTTAAGAATGGAGAGATATACAGGTCAGAAAAACAAAAAGTCACAAAATAAGTATGAACATTACACCTCTAATGCCAAAATAGTCAGATACCTAGGGATAGGCAATAATCAGAACAGTGATAACGAGGAAAACTTAGAAGATTCAGAGTCACAATCAGAGTCTGGTTCAGGAAACCAGCATAGATCTGCCAATGGCCAGTCACGAGATAGCTCTAGATATTCAGGGTCCCATCAAGGGAAGACAGCCAATCTAGGGCCATCTGAGTCTATCCATGGAAATTCAGACACAAGTGGGAAAAAAAGACAGAGACCTACACATGGGCGGACTGCAGACAGCTCGAGACAAACAGGCTCACATCATGCCCAGACATCCTCCGCGGGACACCACGCCTCATCCCATGGGCAGTCAGGATCGAGCTCAAGAGGAAGACCACAATCCCAGCATGAGCAGTCACCTGACAGCCGCAGACACTCGGGCACTGGACACCGACCATCGTCCTCGGGATCCAGGTCAACCAGACAAAGGGGCTCCAGTAGCAGTCAGGCCAGCGACAGCGAAGGACAGTCTGCACATTCAGGTAGACAATCTGGCTCAACCCATGACAGGGCTGGATCCAGTTCCACACACCACCATGGGTCTACCCATGACCAGTCCGGACACAGTTCTGGACACTCTGGTACCCATCGAGGGCAGCAAGCCCAGCATGGGCACTCTGACCACACCCAGGGACACTCAGACTCTGATGCCAGAAGAAGACAGGGATCTAGTCATGGACGGTCTGCAGACACCTCCAGACAATCAGGCTCGCATCATGCCGAGACATCCTCCGCGGGACACCACGCCTCATCCCATGGGCAGTCAGGATCGAGCTCAAGAGGAAGACCACAATCCCAGCATGAGCAGTCACCTGACAGCCGCAGACACTCGGGCACTGGACACCGACCATCGTCCTCGGGATCCAGGTCAACCAGACAAAGGGGCTCCAGTAGCAGTCAGGCCAGCGACAGCGAAGGACAGTCTGCACATTCAGGTAGACAATCTGGCTCAACCCATGACAGGGCTGGATCCAGTTCCACACACCACCATGGGTCTACCCATGACCAGTCCGGACACAGTTCTGGACACTCTGGTACCCATCGAGGGCAGCAAGCCCAGCATGGGCACTCTGACCACACCCAGGGACACTCAGACTCTGATGCCAGAAGAAGACAGGGATCTAGTCATGGACGGTCTGCAGACACCTCCAGACAATCAGGCTCGCATCATGCCGAGACATCCTCCGCGGGACACCACGCCTCATCCCATGGGCAGTCAGGATCGAGCTCAAGAGGAAGACCACAATCCCAGCATGAGCAGTCACCTGACAGCCGCAGACACTCGGGCACTGGACACCGACCATCGTCCTCGGGATCCAGGTCAACCAGACAAAGGGGCTCCAGTAGCAGTCAGGCCAGCGACAGCGAAGGACAGTCTGCACATTCAGGTAGACAATCTGGCTCAACCCATGACAGGGCTGGATCCAGTTCCACACACCACCATGGGTCTACCCATGACCAGTCCGGACACAGTTCTGGACACTCTGGTACCCATCGAGGGCAGCAAGCCCAGCATGGGCACTCTGACCACACCCAGGGACACTCAGACTCTGATGCCAGAAGAAGACAGGGATCTAGTCATGGACGGTCTGCAGACACCTCCAGACAATCAGGCTCGCATCATGCCGAGACATCCTCCGCGGGACACCACGCCTCATCCCATGGGCAGTCAGGATCGAGCTCAAGAGGAAGACCACAATCCCAGCATGAGCAGTCACCTGACAGCCGCAGACACTCGGGCACTGGACACCGACCATCGTCCTCGGGATCCAGGTCAACCAGACAAAGGGGCTCCAGTAGCAGTCAGGCCAGCGACAGCGAAGGACAGTCTGCACATTCAGGTAGACAATCTGGCTCAACCCATGACAGGGCTGGATCCAGTTCCACACACCACCATGGGTCTACCCATGACCAGTCCGGACACAGTTCTGGACACTCTGGTACCCATCGAGGGCAGCAAGCCCAGCATGGGCACTCTGACCACACCCAGGGACACTCAGACTCTGATGCCAGAAGAAGACAGGGATCTAGTCATGGACGGTCTGCAGACACCTCCAGACAATCAGGCTCGCATCATGCCGAGACATCCTCCGCGGGACACCACGCCTCATCCCATGGGCAGTCAGGATCGAGCTCAAGAGGAAGACCACAATCCCAGCATGAGCAGTCACCTGACAGCCGCAGACACTCGGGCACTGGACACCGACCATCGTCCTCGGGATCCAGGTCAACCAGACAAAGGGGCTCCAGTAGCAGTCAGGCCAGCGACAGCGAAGGACAGTCTGCACATTCAGGTAGACAATCTGGCTCAACCCATGACAGGGCTGGATCCAGTTCCACACACCACCATGGGTCTACCCATGACCAGTCCGGACACAGTTCTGGACACTCTGGTACCCATCGAGGGCAGCAAGCCCAGCATGGGCACTCTGACCACACCCAGGGACACTCAGACTCTGATGCCAGAAGAAGACAGGGATCTAGTCATGGACGGTCTGCAGACACCTCCAGACAATCAGGCTCGCATCATGCCGAGACATCCTCCGCGGGACACCACGCCTCATCCCATGGGCAGTCAGGATCGAGCTCAAGAGGAAGACCACAATCCCAGCATGAGCAGTCACCTGACAGCCGCAGACACTCGGGCACTGGACACCGACCATCGTCCTCGGGATCCAGGTCAACCAGACAAAGGGGCTCCAGTAGCAGTCAGGCCAGCGACAGCGAAGGACAGTCTGCACATTCAGGTAGACAATCTGGCTCAACCCATGACAGGGCTGGATCCAGTTCCACACACCACCATGGGTCTACCCATGACCAGTCCGGACACAGTTCTGGACACTCTGGTACCCATCGAGGGCAGCAAGCCCAGCATGGGCACTCTGACCACACCCAGGGACACTCAGACTCTGATGCCAGAAGAAGACAGGGATCTAGTCATGGACGGTCTGCAGACACCTCCAGACAATCAGGCTCGCATCATGCCGAGACATCCTCCGCGGGACACCACGCCTCATCCCATGGGCAGTCAGGATCGAGCTCAAGAGGAAGACCACAATCCCAGCATGAGCAGTCACCTGACAGCCGCAGACACTCGGGCACTGGACACCGACCATCGTCCTCGGGATCCAGGTCAACCAGACAAAGGGGCTCCAGTAGCAGTCAGGCCAGCGACAGCGAAGGACAGTCTGCACATTCAGGTAGACAATCTGGCTCAACCCATGACAGGGCTGGATCCAGTTCCACACACCACCATGGGTCTACCCATGACCAGTCAGGACACAGTTCTGGACACTCTGGTACCCATCGAGGGCAGCAAGCCCAGCATGGGCACTCTGACCACACCCAGGGACACTCAGACTCTGATGCCAGAAGAAGACAGGGATCTAGTCATGGACGGTCTGCAGACACCTCCAGACAATCAGGCTCGCATCATGCCGAGACATCCTCCGCGGGACACCACGCCTCATCCCATGGGCAGTCAGGATCGAGCTCAAGAGGAAGACCACAATCCCAGCATGAGCAGTCACCTGACAGCCGCAGACACTCGGGCACTGGACACCGACCATCGTCCTCGGGATCCAGGTCAACCAGACAAAGGGGCTCCAGTAGCAGTCAGGCCAGCGACAGCGAAAATTCAAGTAGACCATCCTCCTCGACCCGTGTGGGGAGTGGATCCAGTTCAACGCTTCCGCATGCATCCTCCCATGGACAATCAGGAGATAGCCCTAGGCACTCGGGGTCTCCTCAAGGGCAAACAGCCACCCACAGGCAGTCCGTATCTTCCCATGGGTTGTCAGGAACAGGCAGTACACATAGACCGGGACACCACCTTGAACAGGCAGCAGATAGCTTCAGAAACTCTAGGAATGTACATGGAGATATTTCATCTCATTCTGGTTACAGTAGACACCATGGAGTGAATATTATTCAGGCCAATGATACCAAGGCTGGAATACCTAAATCCAGTCATGTAGAATTTAAAGGCACACCTCTATATGGAGGAGACTTTTCAAGGTCCAATACATCAGACAGTTATATAAACCCTGTGATATATGATCAGTCAAGTGATAGTTTAAAGCAGCTGGGTTTTTGTCAGTCTCAACAACACTATTATTATGAGTGAGATACAATAGAAATATAATGAATTCAAAGAGTAGGAGAAGGAACAACACAAATTTGAATCAAGAATGTTTCTTTATACTTTCACAGAGGTTATCTTCTATTATCTTTTTAACATATTATCCTATTTCTCTACTTTGGTGATGGTTTCTTCTCATTCTCTGGGAAGGTTGTATCTTTATGACTATAAAATGGTGAATGGAAGAAAGCAATGTTATGGACAGATAAATTATGAAATGTATGAGTATTTTGGTAGATAGGTTTTTGTAATCATTTTTTGAGGGATTAAAATTTAGAACCTGTTCAATTTCAAACAATAATCTATGCCAAAAATAAAAAATGGAGTCAAAATTATAGAAACATCATTCCAGAGTCCATAGCTTCTATACTACTATTATGGCTCAGTACATGTGCCTCTATTATGCTTCTATTGGAACTGTGTATTATTCTGTATTCATTAAAATCACCTTTCAGCATATAGAATTCATAAAAGTAAATTGCATAAAAACTGAAAATAAACAATTGATCATATACCATAATTTGTGTCTTCTATGCTCATTTCTCATAAACCCCAAAAGACTTTCTTCCCAATGGCTTGAATTACACCTTTTCCTCATCACTAGCAACCTGTATGACCAAACCCTAGTTACACAGCATGCAAAAATATTAAGGAGTCTAAAGAAGGAAGTATTTAATCAAATCCTATGTTTTTCTGTAACATAATCATTGTTCCACATTGTCACCTACAGGATGGAAAAAGGTTTATCTCAATTGCTAATAGAATCATAATTATTATCTAAACATCAACCGAGATGGCTATTTTCCAAGTCAAACCAAGATCAGGAAGTACAAACTACTGTCCATAGGACCTGCTTCCAAGACACTAGGAAATGTTTTCTAATGAAGACTAATGAGAGCAGAAAAATTGTGCTAAAATATCTTGACCAAGGGAAATCAATAAAGAAAACATTCTCCTTCCTGGAAAGAAAACTCATGTATTTCATGAGTTAGTCCAGTGGATAAAGCGATAAAGGAAAAAATAGGAACTATGTGAACAAAATTCTTTCATTAGAAGGAAAATCCCTCTGCGTGAATTGTAACCTAGGTTCCTTCTTTGTAATAGGAGACCAGCAGGGATTCAGAGATTAGCTAGACCATTGTTCACATTTAGCAGATGAGTCCATCACACAAATAGTCTGCACCAAAATAGCAATTAGAGCTCAAGTCTTTTAACTCTCTGCTTAGTGGTTTTATAAGCACACTTACAAAAGCTGTCTTTTTTCACTATTGCTTAAATAAATCAAGTTAAAGCGAAATTAACTGTCAAAGTTTAAATGATCCCCAATGTGGATAAAGGAGTAAATAAAAAGCAACAACTTCATTTTTCTCATCAGCCTCAAACAATATCATGTCTATGTTTGTGCTCCACAAGCCACTCAAAGGGGATCTGATCCACCCACTGGTCCCTGCTTCCCTGCTTAAAGTCCTGTCCCTAAATTCCCATACAAGGTGCCAAACCTGCCAATCTCATTGAGTTGCCACTGACACAGATATGGAGACACGGCCTCTCTGATGAGTCACTATTTGTCACCTTGCCTACAGACTCACAATCAGCTACTTCAGCTACCGCCTGAGACCCTTCTTTCTCTAGAGGAGTCAGGCTTAACTGACAGGCTGAAGATAAAAGTTAGAATGAGAGAGACAGTGCAGACCTGGCTACCCAACGTGGGAAGTATTGATGGGAAGACACTGACTGACTGACCTTACAACAGAGATAGCCAGATGAATACACCTCTAGGCAAAACTCTCGATGTTTTGTAAAGAACCCATAAACAAACAACTGAAATTGTTTTCTTTCATATCCCTGTCCACTCAAGAACAAAATTGCCATACACTCCCTCACATGTTAATCAACTATTTTCATTCACAGTTCAGTAGAGGTAAGTATATTCACATTGTGGCACAACTAATCCCAAAATTTTTTTCATCTTGTCCAACTGAATCTTTATATCCATTAAACAAAAATTCCTTATTTCCCCTTTCCCT
>NW_006285129.1:1560260-1582997 GCF_000327345.1 Myotis davidii | reverse complement strand
CCCTACCCCCTAGCAACCACCACTCTACTTTGTGATTCTATTAATTTGACTACTTTAGATATTTCATATAAATGGAATCATAAAATATTTCTCTTTTTGTGACTGGTTTATTTCAATTAGCATAATGACAAGATACAACATCCATTTATGATTTTAAAAAAACACTCAATAAAATAGGCATAGAAGGAAAGTACCAACATAATAAAGGCCATATATGACAAACCCTAGCTAATATTATACTCAATGGTAAAAAATTGAAAGCTTTTCTTCTAAGATCAGGAATAAGATAAGGATGCTCATTCTTGCCACTATTATTCAACACAGTACTAGAAGTCCTAACCAGAGCAAGAAAGAGAAATAAAAAGCACCCAAATGGATAAGGAAAACTGTCATTATTTGCAGATGAAATGATTCTACATATAGAAAACCCTAAAAACTCCACCAAAAAAAACTATTAGAAAAAACAAACACAGTAAAGTTGCACATACAAAATCAATATACAAAAAGATACCCACATAACATCTGGCTGTGAAAATCAGCAGGGATTCTGTCTGCCAGGGAGAGACGGGAGTCTGCTAGAGACACAGGTACCCTCATAAAGAGCCAAAACACAAAATCTCATTTGCAGCCATTCACCCTGTGCTCCAGTGGAGGGAAGGCAGAGCAGACTAAGATCATGTGAGTAGAGACTGGGGTTTGTGACTCTGGGGAGAGCACTGAAGGGACAGCCAGCAGGGCCCCTGTGTTGAGTTCCTCTACCACACCACAGAAACCATCTTACTTGGGTGGAGCTCTCATTTTCTATGGAATTAACCAAGGCAGGGATGGGCAACCTTTTTGTGAGTGCGTGCCAAAAACAGCAAAATCTCTGACTCAAAATTCTTTTGCGTGCCAACCCTAATTTTTTGAGAACATGTTACGCCTACTTCATATCTCTTAAGGTGTACGTATGTGAAGAACCTCGAATAATAAAATTCATTCGAGCGACAAAAACACAGTATATGATGATGAAAAATACATTTATTTTTTAATGTATACATGTACACTGATAGTCCGACAGAAAACTTTATGACTCCATTTGATATTATCAGTGGGACTTTTGCTGCTGCATCACTGATGACAGAGATTTTACATCAGGTTTATATTTTGTGACCTTCAGAGATATGCACAAGCTCCTACTTTCATCTGTCAGGCTACTCCTATTACGAGATTTAACAAAATTCATCACTGAGACGCAAGATTCACAATTGTAAATGGAAGATTATAAGAGAGTGTTTCTCGTGCCAGCAAAAGTTACTGGCGTGCCATGTTTGGCATGCATGCCAGGGGTTGTCCACCCCTGACCTAGGGAAATGCAGCAGCCCCACCCTTTGAACTCCCTGTTGCTCCACCCTATGGAGTCATGCCCTGCTGAAGAGTTAGCTGCCTGGGCTGGGATGTAAAGGCCTGGCCAGACTCAGGAGGTGTCTGTGACTGAGTGGTGTGACTTTGGGAGAGAGGATATTGCCCCCACTTTCCTGTGAATCTCCCCCTCACAGGACATCTGCTAGGCCCACTCCAAGGCTCCCAGCAATCTCAGCCTCCTGACTCCTGGTGCCTGCCCCCTCCTCCCTGCCAAGTTCTGGGAAGAATCTGGGATGGACTAAGTTGTGTGGCTCTGGGGTGGGCACCACTCCTCCAACCTTCCCTCAAGCCTGACTAGCACCTCCCCATCATGGGAGATCCATTAGCCCAACTCTCCCCAGCAGCCACACCCTACTGAACTTGGCCTCGCTGCAGAATCTTGGACAGACTAAGTTGTGTGGCTCTGAAGTCCTCTCTGATATCTCCCATACAAGCAGGTCTTTTGTACTACCTCTGTAATATTTTATGGTCCCTGGGGAATATTTCCAACCAATCTCCTCAATCTTCCCACTTTAAGTCCTGCACGCAGAAAGCCTCAATAAAGTAGGAACTAAGGAATACAAGCCATGAAGGGTCATGGTAATAAGAGCATCAAGCAACAAGTTAAGGAGGTGGGAAGAGAAAGCTGTTAACAAAATAAGTAAGAGTATACAAGTAAGAATAAGTTATGGATTCCTAGCATCTGGGCATTTTTGAGGTCTTGGAGGAGAAAGAATACTAAGAATACAAAGAGAAACAACTGAATAGGAAGACCAGTATCCAAGCAGAGTATATTCCAGGGCTTGGGTCTGGAGCTGAAAGATGTATCATCGTGCCTGCCGCAACTCCCTCCCCAATGCTAAGATATAAAATTACATCAGATCCATTTTTGATTTTTTTTTTTGAAATAAAAGAAAAAATGACCCTTGTACCTGGTGAGAAGGATAAAGAAGGTAATGCTTGCTGACTAGTTTTATTTTATAGCTAACTTCTTTTGACTCCACTCACCCCAAAATCATGACAACCAACATTCTTTGCTTGTTATGTCCCTATTTTTTGCATAGTCTCCTCATTCATGGAGACTGAGAACTCTAAGAAATTGCATGGGGGAAGTGAGGGAAAAGAGAAAGGTCAAGGAGAAAGACTTCCTGTACAATATCCCTATAGCCCACCAGATGGCACTATAGGAACACTACCCTGCCTTCCAGACAAGCACAAGTGAAAACTGCTGTGGAAGGGAACTTCACAGTTTATCTTTACTAATTTTGGTTGGTTGGTTAGTTGGTTGGTTTTCTCTTCAGGTCAAACACTCCATTCCTCAAAAACTGTCCCCCAACCCTCTTGCCTTTTGCATGAATAATCTCTACTCCCTGGCTATTCCTAGACAGAAGCAGATCTGAGCTTGAATATTGTCTTCTTCACTTAACTGCTAAGTGACTTGAAACAAGTTTCAAATATTCTCTAGGCCTCAGTTTTCTCATCTGAAAAATGGAGGGAATAATACCTACAACATATGGCTGTTGTGAGAATTAATAAAATGATATACTTAAGCCCACAGAGCACTGTGTTTGGCATACTGGAGAATGCAACTTCCTTTCTTCTGCCAACACATGGTGGCACTGAAAAACCTAGAATGTAACACATACCATAAGAAATCTCTTCTCCTGAACCCTGTCATCTCCAAGGGGAAAACCACTAACCAAACTTATGAAGGGGGTCTTCACGTCCACCCTATGACTATGGGACACATGTTCTGGTAAAATCATGATTCTCAGTTTTGGAAAGGACCTTTGTGGTTATTGACTCCAACTCTTACACTAGTAATTCTCAAAAGGGAGAGGAGGGGCCAAAAGGTACATTAAACGTGACACAAACCAAGAAATAAAGCTCAACAAAACTTTGGTTGGTGACATTGGAGAATACTCAGAAAACAAAACACGAAAGGATTAAAACTGCTTACATGAGAAATGGAAGTTTCTCCAATATTCCAGACAATAAACTCAATTACTCTGCAAAGAGCTCATTGCATTTTCAGCCAACGCAGATGTTAAAAATTTCTTACTCACAGCAAGTCAAAATTTACCTCACTCTTATGAGCACCCAAAGGTCCCTTGCTCTGTTTCCTTTACCTACCACCTCAGACACGCCAACATGCTCAGACCTGCACCTTTTCTCTCACACAAGAATTATTGGTTCTGATATCCCACACTTCCCAGCACTTCTCTTCCCTCAGATTCTCCTTTCCTGGCAAGTCTTCCTGACAAGCAAATACAGAAGAGGCCAGGGGTGGCAAACTACAGCTCACAAGCCATACCTAGCTCATCGCCAATTTTTGGATGGCCCACAAGTTATAAATGTTTTCTACAGTGGTTGAAAAAAATTATGTGAAGTTATATGAAATTTAAAGGTCAGTGTCGATAAGTAAGTTTTATTGACACACAGCCATGCTCATTCATTTACATATCACCTATGGCTGCTTTCACGCTACAAGAACAGAGTTCAATAGCTGTAACTAGGTCCATCTGGCCCGCAAAGCCTATAATATTTACTCTCCAGCCCTTTACAGGAAAAGTTTTCTGGCCCCTAATTCAGGAGAACACTCATCCCAAGAGCATGTCCGCCTGGAGTAGTCTTCACCTCACCCTCACCTTGTCCTTCCTCTTTGGCAATAGCCGTCTCCTGCAGGGAATTAATTAGTCTTCACTTAGCAAATTCCACCTCCCTTGTACTCCCACGGTCTCAGTCACACCTTTGAAAAGCTCTTTCCTCTGATGAAGTATGATGACCTGACCCAAATCAGGTGTCCAGGGGAAACAGGGCACTGTATGGGTACTGACTCTGCAGCCCTCTGGGTAGTTCTTAGAAGAAAACATATAGCATAATAATGGTTGAATTTTGAATCATGTGATTTATCATTTGCCAATAATTGCTACCACTCCTCCCCAAATTCTGATGGTTGTGTTGCAAAAGTTTAAGTCTATGTCATTCACTCAGCTTTAGTGAAATTTGTGTTACATGCTCACAATGATGGCGTGCAGAGCAAGGACCTCAGAGATAAGCAGAAAGGCACTCGTGGATTCCAATGCTGATTCAGTCTATATTCAGGTGAAGTAATGTCCTCTGAGGTAACAATGGCAAGAGAGAGGGCAGACCCTAGTCCTGTGAAAAAGTATAAGTTGATCAATGAAGATCACTGTAGTCATGGTCCTCACTCCTCTTTCAATTCAATTCAATTTGACGAACATTTATTGGGGACCTTAATTGCCAAGCAATTTGCTTAGTCTCCAAATGACATAAGGAATAATGATGCCCATTCCCTATTCTCAAGCTCATAGTCCAGAAATGATCTAGGCAATAGACATATACGTGTGTGTGTGTGTGTGTGTGTGTGTGTGTATGTGTGTGTGTATTTCAGGATATAAACCAAATAATTAACAATAGCTTTTTCTGGATAATAGGATTATAGGTATTTTCACTTTCTTTTCTTTGTTCATCTATATTTTCCAATTTTTATATTAAACATTAATTTCATAGTAAGACTATTTTAGAAAATTATAATATAGTTTGATACTACAATATGAATAAGATACACAATTATAACTCTCGAGTAATTCAAGACAGAGTTTTTACAGGGTGTCTAATGTGGGTTTTTAAGAATGAATAGGAGTTCACTAGGCAGATAATGAGAAAAGATATTCCAAGAAAAAAAATGAAATAGTATGTTATTTTCAGGAAATTTAAGTAGTTGATCACTGGTAGAGCATTAAGAGGAAGAGGGAGAGAGAAGATGGGGCTAGAGAGAAGCCACAGCCCAGATCATGAGGAACCTTGAATGCTATGCTAAAGAGCATGCATCTCTTCTTAAGGTTATATAGTGGCTGAATAGAAAGCTACATTGACAAAAGGCCACTAAAGTCTGGTAAACAGAGTTGGGTAAAGAAACAAGAGGGCCTCTGCCGCCATTATCTATTTCAAGAGGTAATAATATCATGGGTGATGCCTTGACTGGAATCCTACATAAGAAAATTTAGCTTTAAAAAAAAAAGATTTTGATCAGATGATCTGTAAGCTTCCTTTTAAAAATCAGATTCCATGTCTCTTTGACATTTGTTCCCTGATGCCCCTGCAGACATTACATTTAACTTCAGTTAAAGTCCACATAATTTGTTACCAATGCATTATGCTAGATACTTCATTGAATATGCAAAAGGTCTTTCTTCAGTGTCCAGAGACTGACAGGTGGAGCTGGTACTCGCCCAGATTTGGGAACTGCTAATGCAATCTCAGGTGAACAAGTAAGGAAGTAAGAAGATAAACACTAGGAGGTGGAGATGGAGGTGGAGCTGGGCTTATTTGAGAGTAAATTAGGACATCTCAAAGGGAGCAGCTCCTCTATAAGAAGGCCACTATCCGCAACTAGCAGCACCCTGTAAGCTGCTTCAGCCTCTATCCTACTTGTTCCTCTGGTGAACTAGGTAAGTGAGCAGTATTTAGAGCTATAAGTTATGAGAATCTGGGATGTTCTCTAAGGCAAAGAGGCCCTGGGTACCAGGCTTCCTTTGAATATACTTTGGAGAACTTTGGTATAAATTTAACTTTATTGAGAAGAAAAATGAAGAAATAACTGGGACTGATAGTATCAGCTTTTTTGGGGGTCATTTCCTTAACCATCTTGGGCTCAAATTATCCAGTAGGCAGAATGCCTCCTTCACTTACTGCGCTTTTTCTCTCTGTTGTCTAATCAGTAAAGCCTGGGGTCAGCCCCTCTTGGAGAATGAAAACAGAAGCTGAGCCTGATAGCTGCTGCCCCAGCTCCGTGTCACCTAGGCCTGTTGTTGTCTTTGCTCACTTTATTTACTTTCTCTGGCCTAGAAGTCTGGAGGGTCTAGTTTAGACCCTGATACCCCTTAGTTGGAGTCAGGCATGCCTTGTAGATAATGGACTTGTCCTTCCCTAGTGTGATGGGTGAGACCTAGAAAGGAACTGAGGAAACGGATGGATTGGCACACCCAAGCCTTTACAGCTCCAGAACAAAGTTCATAAAATTATCCCTGATAGAGGCAAAGAGACCAAAAATGGAAGTCATCACTCCTATATTCATTCAGGAATGGAAATATGAGATATTTCCATAATGAGATATTTGTGTTCCTAATTTCATCACTTTCTTGCTATATGACTTGAACAAGTCATTTAACTCTGGATTGGCTCTTGATCATAACAGAATTAATCATCCCTCATTAATTCTGAATAATTTTTACAAATAATTGAGACTACTTATGTATTTAAGCAAGAAAAAGGAACAATAAGAGGTGGGTCTCTCCTTTTCTTCCCTTTTAGGTTAATTAAATCTACAAAAAGATGCCTAAATTACTACAAAGCATCGTCACTGTCATCGAAGTTTTCTATCAGTATGCCACCAAGGATGAAGAGTGTGACATGTTGAACAAGGCAAAAATGAAAGTATTTTTGGAAAATGAATTCCATCAAATTATGAAGGTAAGAACTCCATATCAGGACTAAAACAGTGCAATTCCCTTCTTCTCCCTTTCTACCTTTTGTCACATATGTCACAGAGACATATAGAGAACAGGGTTTGGTAAAAGCTTAAAACAAAGTCAAAAGTTGACCCCATAATGGTTTCTATAACATGAACAAGAAAGTGATTCTATTTAAAAAAAAAAAAAAAAGACAAAAATTCATAGATTAAATGTCCTAAGTGAGTAATTCTTCTGGAACAACAACTGAGATGGTCCTTGGAAAAACTGAAAAGTAGATAAAATGTATCTTCTTCCCCTTCTTTGTCTTTCTTCTGCCCAAAATATCCTGACCACAGCCCACTTCTGAGATGCTGACACTATAAAGCCTCTGAGTTCAAGAAATTAGCATCTTACTCCTAAATCATGAAAGAGGGTGACCACCACCTTAAAATGTCAGTTCTGGAAATAAATATCTGGGAGCTTAGATGTGGTTCTTGATCTCCAACTCATTGAATCCAGCTACATACTAAATATTTTCATTTGGATTCCTATCAATGTCTCAAATTCAGTGTGTCAGATACAAAACTAAACTCTCCTTCTCCTGTGTGCCCAAAGCAGGAATCTGGTGCCATTTTAATTTCCTCTCTCTGCATGCTCCATCCTCCAACTTCCATCAAATTCATCAATAGTCTCTCAATCAGCCCATTTCTCCCCATCACTATTGCTGGTTCAAGCCATTTCTTACTTCCAATCTCAGCATTAGATACAAATCTAATCATTTCAGACTCATTTCAAAATCCTTCAATAGCTCCCAGTTCTTAAAATAAAGTCCAGAATTACTTAAGATAACTTCAAAGGCATGATTTGCTCCATATTTACCTCTCTAGCCATGTCTCTTCACTGCTAAGACTCTAAATTTAGCAATTCTGAATTTCTTTCAGTTCTTTCTATATGAGCCATGTCTTCTCTTACCGCCAGCTCTTTGTTCGTATTGTTCCCTCTACCTGGGTCCAACCCATCCTTCAAAAGACATCACTTCCCCTCAGTAACCTTCCTTGAACCCACAATGGCTCCCCTCTGGTGTATTCTCATAGAAACATCACAATAAACTGTGATTTTTAAGTTTGTGCGTCTGGCCCACTAGACTTTAAGTTCCATTTTGTCAAGAACCAAACTTGTTCATTGCACCTAACTGAATGAAAGGCAGATAGTAGGTGCAAAATAAACCTGTTAAATGAGTAAATGAATTAATGAGTTAATGAATTAAGCTGGACAAATAAAGAAAAATCATATATAATATAGGTATCTAAAATTATTATTAATTAGCTAATCATTTATATTTGACCCATTCCTTACAAAAAATAATCTTCTAGTTGCATATTCTTCTATTTCTCACTGCATTATTCATTGCATATTTCCTTCTCTCGTGCTCAGGATAGCACAGTCCAGCCTAAGGGACTATGTGGATTAACCTATGTAAGCTAAGCATTCATATTTTTACAGCCTTTCTTCAGTTGGGTATGTGGTCCATATTGACAGAGCTGCCCTTTGTACCTTGTTCCTATACAGAATCCAGATGACCCAGACACTGTAAATATCATCATGCAAAGTCTGGATCGAGATCATAACAAGAAAGTGGATTTTACTGAGTATCTTCTGATGATATTCCAGCTGGCTCAGGCTTGTAATAAAATCATCGGCAAAGATTACTGCCAAGCTTCAGGGTCAAAGCAAAGAGATCACAGTCACCAGCACCAAGAGGAACATAGTGAAACAGAAGAGAAGGACAACAGGCATTCAAGTTGGAGTGCAGGAGAGGATGATTCCTATTCTAGGGGCTCCAGAGGACACGTTAAACACAGGCCTCAATCCAGCTCCAGAAGAGTTGGGCATCAAGGAGGTTCATCTAATTTGGGACACAGGCAAAGCTCTGGGGAAAGATGGAAAGAGTCAAGCTCGGGCCACTTCAAGGATAATAAGAAAAATAAGTATGGCTCTCATCAACAAAAAAGGTCTGGGAGTGAAGAAGATGGTTATACTCAGTCAAATAGCTATAGAAAAAGATCACACTCGGCAAATCAGTCAGGCGGTTGTGGAGAACAAGGGCATGGTTCCCACTCAGAGGATCGGTCTTTCAGTTCTGACCAACATGGGTCTCACTCAAATGAATCTTTAGGAAATAGACTACAGGAGAAGAAATCAAATCAACATCATGGATTCAGCTCAGGGAGTTGTGGAGGACAAGATCACTTGTCAAATTCAAATAAGCCCACTGGTTATGGTCATGAGTCTGGCTCAGGTCAGTCCTCTAGTCAAAGAAGACATGGATCCCACTCAAGTGGTCAGTCAGGGCACCGTGAAAGACAAAAGCATGGCTCTGGATCAGGACAATCCTCTAATTATGGAAAATATGGATCTGGCTCTAATCAATCTTCTAGTCAGAGATACCATGAGTCTCATTCAGAATCCAGTTTAGGTGAGTCATCAAGCTGTGGACAACATGGACCTGGGTTTGGTCAGTCTTCTGGCTTTGGGCAACATGGGTCTGGTTTAGGTCAATCCTCTAGTTATGGACAACATAGTTCTACTTCAAGGCAGTCATCAAACTTTGGACACCATGGAACTAGCTCAGGCCAGTCTTCCAGCTATGGTCAACATGGGTCTGGATCAAATCAGTCTTCTAGCCACAGCCGACATGGGTCAGGCTCAGGTCAGTCTTCTAGCTATGGCCAACATGGATCAGGATTAGGCCAGGCTTCCAGCTATGAACAACATGGGTCTGAATCAGGTCAAACCTCTGGCTATGGTCGACACAAGTCTGGCTCAAGTCAATCTTCTAGCCATAGCCGACATAGGTCTGGATCAGGTGAATCCTCTGGCTATAGCCGACACAGGTCTGGCTCAAGTCAATCTTCTAGCCATAGCCAATATAGGTCTGGATCAGGTCCATCCTCTGGCTGTGGACAACACAGACATAGCTCAGGTCAATCTTCTGGCTTTGGGCAACATGGATTTGGATCAGGTCAGTCTTCTTACGGTCAACATGGCTCCGGCTCAGGTCAGTCTTCTTACGGTCAACATGGTTCCGGCTCAGGTCAGTCTTCTTACGGTCAACATGGTTCCGGCTCAGGTCAGTCTTCTTACGGTCAACATGGTTCCGGCTCAGGTCAGTCTTCTTACGGTCAACATGGTTCCGGCTCAGGTCAGTCTTCTTACGGTCAACATGGTTCCGGCTCAGGTCAGTCTTCTTACGGTCAACATGGTTCCGGCTCAGGTCAGTCTTCTTACGGTCAACATGGTTCCGGCTCAGGTCAGTCTTCTTACGGTCAACATGGTTCCGGCTCAGGTCAGTCTTCTTACGGTCAACATGGTTCCGGCTCAGGTCAGTCTTCTTACGGTCAACATGGTTCCGGCTCAGGTCAGTCTTCTTACGGTCAACATGGTTCCGGCTCAGGTCAGTCTTCTTACGGTCAACATGGTTCCGGCTCAGGTCAGTCTTCTTACGGTCAACATGGTTCCGGCTCAGGTCAGTCTTCTTACGGTCAACATGGTTCCGGCTCAGGTCAGTCTTCTTACGGTCAACATGGTTCCGGCTCAGGTCAGTCTTCTTACGGTCAACATGGTTCCGGCTCAGGTCAGTCTTCTTACGGTCAACATGGTTCCGGCTCAGGTCAGTCTTCTTACGGTCAACATGGTTCCGGCTCAGGTCAGTCTTCTTACGGTCAACATGGTTCTGGCTCAGGTCAGTCTTCTTACGGTCAACATGGTTCCGGCTCAGGTCAGTCTTCTTACGGTCAACATGGTTCCGGCTCAGGTCAGTCTTCTTACGGTCAACATGGTTCCGGCTCAGGTCAGTCTTCTTACGGTCAACATGGTTCCGGCTCAGGTCAGTCTTCTTACGGTCAACATGGTTCTGGCTCAGGTCAGTCTTCTAGCTATGGTCAACATGGGTCAGGCTCAGGTCAGCCTTATAGCCAATCTGGGTGTGGATGGAGTCAGCCTTCTAGCTGTGACCAACACCATAGTCAACATGGAGCTGGCTCAGGTCTGTGTTCCAGCTCTGAACAATCTGGGTTTGAATCTGGTCAGTATTCTGGCACTGGACAATATGGGTCTAGCTCATATAGCTCTGAACAATGTGGCTTTGGATCTGGTCAGTGTTCTGGCACTGAACAATCTGGGTTTTGCTCATCTCACTCATCTAGCTCTGGACAATATGGTTTGGGATCTGGTCACTGTTCTGACGCCGAACAATCTGGGTTTGGCTCAACTCACTCATCTATCTCCGGACAATACGGTTTGGGATCTGGTCACTGTTCTGACGCCGAACAATCTGGGTTTGGCTCAACTCACTCATCTATCTCCGGACAATATGGTTTTGGATCTGGTCAGTGTTCTGACACCGAACAATATGGTTATGGCTCCTGTCATTCACCTTGCCCTAAACAATGTGGTTCTGGATCCAGTTGGTGTCCTAGCTATGAGCAACATGAATTACAAGGAAGATGTGGGTTAATTTTAATTGGTACTCATGATGAGGACAGTAAACCCAAAATAGGCTCAACTCCCAATCAATCAAGAAGAAATAGCCAGGAACGGTCAGGGTACAATGAAGAAGAAAGAAGTAGTGAGTCTGAGAGATACAAGAGTATTCATGGACAAAGACAAGTAGAAAGCTCCTTGAGTTGTGGCTTTGGACAACCTACAGCCAACACACCCAATTTAGTGTCAATGTTCAAGGAGGATAATAGACAAGATGGCCATTATTATTATCAGACAGAAGGCGATAACTGTGGAGATGGAAGCACCAACTCAAGTTCCCACAGTTTCAGTAGCAGCACTCCACTCTATAAATATCTCCAAGAGCACAGGTGTTAATTCTAGTGATGAATAATAAGTAGAAGTGAAATTAACTCAAGTAGTAATTTAAAAAATAAGAAACTATAACAGACAAGCAACTTATTATAAAGCGTCTTTCTAAAAGTGAATGTATTTGTTTCTATCTTTTTCATTTGATTGTATTCTATTCATTGTTATTGGGTTCCTTCCAAAGAATGTAGGGTATGTGGGCTACATTGCTAGGAAATCCTGAGTTGAATAAATAATGTGTGGGACTAAATTTAGAAGCATAATATAAAGTATTTATGGAGCCTAGAGTTTAGTTAAGGTGTCTTTTTGAGAGTTCACCATTCATTATTTATGCCAAACTAAGCCTGCATCTTTAAAAAGCAAAAAATTATATTACCAGTTCTTCAACCAAAGCTTCTCTTACATCAATGTAAACCATAATTTTTGGTGTGCCCCACATTGGATGGTAGCAGAAAGAAGATCTTAAGAGCAAAGATGTAATGTAGGAAGTTTCCCAGTTGATCAAAACCATCAAGCCCTTATTCTCAGGTGCATCTTTTATCAGTAACCTACAGCATCATTAAAAAGTGGCACCAGCCAGAACCGGTTTGGCTCAGTGGATAGAGCGTCGGCCTGCGGACTGAAAGGTCCCAGGTTCGATTCCGGTCAAGGGCATGTACCTTGGTTGTGGGCACATCCCCAGTAGGGAACGTGCAGGAGGCAGCTGATCGATGTTTCTGGCTCTCTATCCCTCTCCCTTCCTCTCTGTAAAAAATCAATAAAATGTTTGTTTTTTTTTTAAAAAGTGGCACCAGGTGTTTGTTTCTCCCTAGCCAGTGAGTGAGAGCATTATTTCTTAAACAGCAGAGATGGACCAGTTCAGGATTAAGAAATCCAAATGAGGGCTCTGACTTGATTTTAGCAAGAAAGATGTTGCCCAAGAATTTGCTCTAGGTAAAAACAAAACAAAACTTTGGAAGAGCAATACCATGGAAATACAATGGCTCCAACCTATCTCTATAGTTCATTGGCCTTTCTACATAGGAAAATAGCCTTTAAACCCAGAGGGAAAGAAAGACTCATCTGCCACTGCTGTATAGTTGTTTGGTTTGACTGTAACATATCTGTTTCAAATAACTGGACTGCATTAAAATTAACAATAAAAAATAGTGATTAAACACTAAGGTTGTCTCATCTCTGCTTCACTTCACTCTCACACACAGGTGGTCAGACTAGAAACTAGCTCATATAGCTATTTCCAAGGTCCTATGCTTCATGAATAACCAAGATTTTTTAAGAAATTATTAAAACTCAATAGTAAGACAAACAACTCATTTTGGACACTGCTGGAAACACACCATCTGAAACTCTACCTCTGACTCTCCTTTTCCTACCCTCAATGCAACACTTAATGTCCTTGAGGGACACTTGAGAAACACCCTCTTTCATTAGCAACACACTTAGGGAACAATTTCCAAGGGAGGATCCCTGCTTCAGATAACTCATCTCCTCACATTTAATTTATCTCGTCACATTTAATAATTCTCATTAGCTTCAATTCCAGAGGGTGGCATTTCTGACCTAGTCTTCCTTAGTATGTGCCTTATTTGAAGTTCACTATATTTATAAACAACCACCCACAGTTTTCCACTCTTTAAAAGACAAAGATCCTATATCCAATTCCCCTCAATAGCCAGAATTCCATATTTTGCCCTGTCCCCCTATCTACTCCTGTTCTCTGACTCTCTCACCCTGTGTGCTTGAGACATGAAACATGAAAGATTCCTGAGCAGCCCTCCTACCTGCTGCTCAGTCCTCACCTACACATCCTAGTCAGAGCATTCCAGATGTTGAAGACCTTAAATCAGTGGGTGCTCTGAGGCACATAACTAACAGATCTGCCATGCAATATTCCAGACTTCACAGACAAGGAAACTTCATGTGTGAAGACATCAAGGAAATAGTGTGTTCAAGGACCCAAGGGTACATGCCTTTGAATGAAGCACATAGGGCAACGAGTTTCAGGAATTGTGGCTTGGTAAAGCAAGCTGGAACAGGCTGTAAAGGGCTTTTAGGGGATTGTGAGGTAGGCAGAGAAGAAAAGTCAGTGAAAAACACTGATAAAGATAAATCTAGCCCTAGCTGGGGTAGCTCTGTTGTTTGAGTGTCATCCTGTGTCGAAAGTTGCTGGTTTGATTCCTGGTCAGGGTATGTACCCAGGTTGTGGGTTCGATCCCAGGTTGAGATACATGTCAAAGGCAACCGATTGATGTTTCTCTCTCACATCAATGTTTCTCTCTCTCCCCCTCTCCCCTTCTCTCTCTCTAAAATCAATAAAAACATATTTTTTAAAAATTTAAAGAATGTGCCAGAAACATAGGAGGCACTTGATAAAAATTTAGTAAATGAGTGAAAAGTACTTGTAAGCCAAGGGGAAGGCAATTGTGAAAAGGAAGAGATTGTCAATACCAGAGAAGGATGTTCACTGATGACTCAAGTACCCAGAAGAAATGGCATAAATAGAATTAAAAGCACATATAGTGAAATCAGCCTTGAAAAGGAATAGGATATATCATATTCTTGAAGCAAAAAGAAGGTAAAAATAAGTGAAGATATAATTACCTCGGTGTTTCTAAAAGGATGAGCTCCATGGAATCACCTGAGGTAATTATTTAAAAAGCAAATTCTTGGACTCCATCCCAGACCCACTGGAAATCAGAATTCCTAGGTGATAAAGCCCAGCAACTTGTGTTTTCAATGGTCTGTGGCCCAGTGAATTTCTTTGAGAAAAATGGAATTTAGGAGAATTCATATCTGTTGGCCACTTAGAGAAAGCAAAACTGATCCTTTGCCCAGCTACCACTATGACTACAATTACAGATCCCACAGTTGGAGAGAAGGAAAAAACTCCACACCCTGAGATAGCCTAGAAATAAGAAGAAGATTTCATCTAGAATTAGTCTCCCCGAATCAATGAAGCTTAAGCCATTTCCTGTCAATTGCTGACTTCCTAATGTAAAAAAAACTCCCTCACTTTTGCAATACTGACGTCTACAAATATGATAATTATGTGGGGAAGTTTCTGTTTTGTCAACATAAACATACTAACTATAAACTTGGTAACCCTGAGATTTTGATTTTTTTCCCCTTTAAATGCCTTCTGTGTTATTTATTCTAGAGCATATTCATCTCAGGAATGAACTCATGCTTTTTTAATCACTCCACCATCCTCCCACTGATGGGGAGGGGAAAAGATAGGAGGCTTGGAAAGAGTCGGAAAGATTTGAAGCATTTGTTGAGGGGTCTGTAAAAGGGCACCAACTAGGAATGGGTAAAGAGAATCCCAGTTAGTATTCAGAATTGAGATAAAGTTGAAATCATAAATGTGTAGAGAGAAGCTAATGAATCACAATATGTGATATTCACTAAAACCAACAGCCTGGCAGAAGAAGCAAAGAAAATGAAGTCCACGTTAATTGTAAGTTTGGGATTTTCAGGGCAGGTGCAAGACAAAGTTATGGGTCCAGGACACTCAATGATACATACTGAGGGTTACAAGTATAGGCGGGAAGGACAGAAACCCTTATAGAACTTCTCCTGGGCCAAAACCGGTTTGGCTCAGTGGATAGAGCATCAGCCTGCGGACTGAAAGGTCCCGGGTTCGATTCCGGACAAGGGCATGTACCTGGGTTGCGGGCACATCCCCAGTAGGAGATGTGCAGGAGGCAGCTGATCGACTTCTCTATCTGTTTCTAACTTTCTATTCTTTTCCCTCTCATCGATGTTTTTAACTATCTATTGCTCTCCCTTCCTCTCTGAAAAAAATCAATAAAATATATTTAAAAAAATAATAATTTAAAAAAGAACTTCTCCTGGGCCTAAACTGTATGTGCATGAAGGGTGGGATAATTTTACAGCTAAATCTCCCTCTACATTCAATTACTGTAGTAAAGATGGGCTTTGCTAGTAGCAGTAGCTCTTCAAGTAAAAGAAAATAACTATAAAATACACAGTCAGGAATATGGGATATACAATGTCAGACCACGTATCCCCTTTTTAATTCACAATAACTTTGGGGGGCAGAGATCCTTCAGCTTCTCGGTGTGCAAACTGAGGTTTTTAGAAGTTAAGCCAAGAACACACTGCTTGTCCAGGATGTAGTTCAGACTTGAACTTAAGTATGCTGACTGGGAAACATTCTCAGTCCACTAGCCCATACTGACTTCACCAGGAATAGCTAGGCTCCACTTCATAGAGTTAATGGAAACAGCATCATCCAAGAAAAAATAAATTTCTGGTAGAACGGAGGGAGCATTCTAAGAAAAATTAAGAACAGGGGCATTTTTTGGCAAGAGAACTTCGAAAGAGAGTCTTCTAGTTATGGTCAACCTAGGTCGATGCTCAACCACTGAAGCACGCCAGCCGAGCGGGTATGCAATTTTTAAATACATATGTTATCTGTCATGTCTCTATTTCTTTAGTCTGTCAGTCAGTCCTTTTGCCTTTATTCATATCAATGCTAAATTTCATAATCACACTTTTGAAATTGTGGGTCTCCATGTTATAATGCAGCAATTTTCAACATTTTTCATCTCATGGCACATATAAACTAATTACTAAAATTCTGTGACACACCAAAAAATGTCATATTTTTTGCCAGTCTGACAAAAAAAATAGATATAATTCTGATTCGTTCACATTGGCTGGCTATTATGTTGGCTGTTGTCATTTTTTAAAATTTGATAATCTAAGGGTAAAGGGGTCAGTGCTCCTGACCAAATAGTCAGGTATTGCATGCTTTAACAATTCCTGCGGAACACCACTTGAAAATAGCTGTTGTAATACATTGTGACTATTGTCAGCGATGGGTAAGCATCTCAAGGAGCAAACCTAGTCTCCTGGTTGCTTCCTAAAGAGGCAGAAGGAGAGGATGGGGTTAAGGGTGCAACAAGAGCCACCTCCTCCTGCCAGGAATGATGACTTCTGCCTAGACAAGGCCTCCACCTCCTTTGAGAGGTCACACATAATGACAGTGAGTGGGTTAAGAACATTTGCTTCCTCTCACTTCCTTCCCCACCCTGCTCTTCCCTGCACCCCCACACTACTCTCCTCTCCACCCCTACCTCCCCATGCACACTCTCCTTCACCCAGCAACCTGATTATTTAGTTATTTATCACCTGTTATTTGCTTTCCTCTATTAAAGAACACAATTTCAACCGAGTAAATGTAAAAATCTAATTGGCTTTATCGAACAAATTATGAATCTGGCAGCATCTGAGAAGTTGCACTAAGTGGAAGGTTTTTATAAGCAGAAACTGGGCAGGACAAGAAAGTTATTAGCAAAAGATAAGAAAATATTGTTTCAGGCTGGGTCACCTTTCTTTGGAGGAATGGTGACCACGGTCTTATCAAGCAATTCTAGACTGGTTGGTTTAAAATTCCCCTACTGGGAGGGGCTGAAACTGCAATTAGCTTAGGTATTGAATCTTGATGGGGCTTAACAAAAGTGACTCTATTTTGAACCTAATGTTTCTTTTTAATATCTTTCACCGATAGTTCTCCTACATGATCCAAAGACTATGTGTTCAACAAGACGGGAGTGGTAGGTTTTACCAACAAATAAAAAAGAACCGGGACCTCTCAGAATAGAGATAAAGATGCCAACAGCATCAAGAGAGACAGAATGCTGAAGGAGATTAACACAAAGCCAAGGCCAAACAATCAGTAAAATATTCAATCTTGGAAAATCAAGTTGGCACTGAATGAGTGAAATAACTTGAGAGAAAAGACAGAGAGCTGAAACCGGTTTGGCTCAGTGGATAGAGCATCGGCCTGAGGACTGAAAGGTCCCAGGTTAGATTCCGGTCAAGGGCATGTACCTGGGTTGCAGGCAAAAAAAAAAAAAAGACAGAGAAACCTCAGAAAGTCGTAAATAGAGATTACTATCATTCAGGAAAGTATCCATTCAAGGAACAAATGGAGAGAGCGGCCCACAAAAGAAGAGACTTGAAGTTTAGAGTCCAAAATGGATCCATATGGCAGGGAAAACCCAATATACTGAGACCTAAATCTTCTTAAAGATAGAACTAGAAAAGTGACTAGATCGGGATGGCTAAGAGAAAGACATCAAAATGTCAGAAAGGAACAGGAATAATTGGTACTTTCAGATGTCCTCTCATGCCCCTGAGCTTCTCCAACACGCATGTCAAGACAAGACAAGACATGTCTTCTACTCCACACTGAAGGGCTCTCTACAAGGCTTTCAGGCACCTTGGTGACACTCAGAGAGGGAGGCAGGTGTCCTCTCAGCTTCGGGATGCTCACACTTAGAGAGAGTGGACCGTTCATTGACACTGGAACTGTTAAAGAGACTCCTTTAATTGGAGAATGTGCTACAAAGACAATAGATTACCCTAATTAAGGCCTTATTCAAAAAATACATCTATGCCTCTCTATAATAATAATAATTCACCACCACTCATAACAGTCTTGCGTCAGAGAAGATCATAGACCTACACATTACATCCTACTTGGTATTTTTTTCTCCAAACTCCCCTCCGCCCCTGTTTAGGTGGTCTTTTTTCTATTCTGGATAGAAGTGGAATAGAAAAATAATAAATATTCTGTCCAATAGCATCTTCTTTGGAACTTTAATGTCTCGCACCTGCACCTTGCCTTTTGCATTCAGAAGAAAAGAACGTTGGTGTCTTCGCTTTCAGATCCTTCATGGAGGGACCCTCAGAATACACTGGTGTGACGCCCCACAGAAGGGCTGGGAAAGGCCTCGGATACTGCATATACCTGGCCACAGTCGTTTCTGTAGCTCTAAAATGTTTCACTTCCAAAAAAAATAAAAATAAATAAAATTAAAAATTAAAATGCTTCACTTCCAAATAGTTCAACATTCAGCAAAATAAAATCACTCCAAAGTGTAAAATAACGGGGATCAAATCCATCTTTGCTATGTCAGCAAGAATACCAAGTGCCTGGAATAGTGGGCCACAGGATTCAAGGGTGAAAAGTAATTTTTTATGGTGTCTCAGTTTGGTAAAATCACCTCACCTTCCTGGCCCATCTCACTGTCACCGCCGCCACTCTTGGAATGGAATGTTGAGTTGTGTGTTCACTGAGGGTGGGAGACTCACCGTCAGGAAGGAGATGACGGGCAGGTGGAGAACTTCAATGTTACACTAATAACTGTGATCATAATTTGCCTGGCTGCAGATTTGGCTGTCCTTTCCTCCTACAAAGAAAAAAATGGGTAGGAGCAGAGTTCTTTCAGTTGTCTGCACAGTCCCTCATAGAGAGAGAGCTAAGTGGTAACACCTCCTGAGTGTGTCAAGGAATCCACATCACATTTCACCAGAAATAATCCCATCTGGGACCCAATGCCTCCCTCAGTGGCCACTGCCATCTCCCACAGGAACTCGCTCCTCACTCAGCAAATTCTAACTTCCCTCCACTATCACACCCTTTTGTCTCAGAGCAGCAGCCCCAACTGGCAACAGAACATATGATATCTCAAGGACCCATTGAATAGAAACAGCTACTAATGGCAAACACCTGTTAAGCATTGCATGTGCTAATACTGCTCTAAGAACGTAATCAAAGTAACTCAGTGAGGTATTATTCTTACCCATGTTTTATAGAGGAGAAAACTACAGAAAGGTAAAGCACCTTTCCCAAAGACACACAGCTAGGAAGTGGCAGAGCCAGGATCTGAGCCCATACCCTTAGCCACTATGTGATTTTGCCCTTGGGAAAGATCAAAACAGCTAATGTGATGGTTACATTTAGAAATATGTAATTTACAATTTGCCAGTGGCCCCCCTAATGAGTTCTCCTTTTCCTTCATTCTTCACGTCTGTTGCTTTCAGCCTTCACATCTACTCGTAAAATGCAACAAGGTACGTTATGTTATCTTGTCATAATGGAGCATAAAACAAGATCTCCGTAAGAGTATAGCCCCCATGTGAAATTTAGAAGTAGCCAGGTCTTCTGCCCAGTCTTCCTCAAGGTTGACTCCAAATTTCCAACTTTGCAGGCGCGATAGATGACATTAGCACTAACAGAACTCAAGCATTCAAAAGGTAAAGAAGGTTTGGAGAAACAGATATTTTATTTAAGGTATTCATTCTGTCAACAAATATTTTTAGAGTGTTGAGTAGCTGATACTGTGCTGGATTCTGGGGATTCAACAAGGAATCAGGCAGAATCCTGGCCCGCTGGCAGCATTCATCTAAGGAACACTAGAGAAGACTGAGAATAAACAAGCCAAAAGTAGGTAAGAAACAGGATGCCCTGACAAAACATCCAAGGGAACCTCTTTGATATGGGGCATTCAGGAACGCAGTAAACGTGAGATGCTCAAAGATAGACAGACAGATAGGTAGGTCTTGTCATTATGCCTTTCTGCCACCTTCCAGGGAATTTCATACTTAAGAATAGTTTATGATGCTGAAATAAATGCAAACGTCTTGACCTGGTGCTCCAGGCCCTGCTCCAGCTCACCCTTCCTATCAGTCCTCTTCCCAGCACCACTCCCAAACACACCTTCTCTCTTCCATTCCAATTAGGCCAATCTTTCATTGTGCCACAACACTTCAAGGTCACCCCCACCCTGTTCTCTCCCCTACACCCATTAATTCCAGCTGTCCTTCAAGACAAGCCTCCAGTTCCACCTTCCATTCTCTGCCACATTCTTATCCATTACAAGCTTACCAACCTCCAATTAATTACCTAAAAATACAGCCTTCTGTTCTTCACTGATGTTGCACAAGTGCTAGAACCCAGGACTTGCACACAGAGCATCACAGTCTCCTCCCAGCAAGCGTGGGCAGGAAGGAAAGGGGACTCAGAGGCTGAGAGAACTGACTCGGGCTCAGAGAGGCCGCTTGAGGGAACCAAGCACGGTGTCTACGCACAATTTCCAAATAGGAGGACACGAACGAAGTCTCCAATCAAGAGGTCAGATCTCAACAACTGTGGAGAGCATTTGAAATCTTGCTCCCTGGGATATGTTGTCAGCTTGGCTCAAATAAACGCATACAAATTAAACAACAACAACAAAATTATGGATACAGGTGGCAAGGAGACAGTTCTAGAGGGCAACTAAGGATCCAGGTGGGAGACCTAATTGAAGCCTAGGTGTAGAGAGCAAAGTCTAAGCCTGCTTTCAGAGATTGGTCAACACAGGGCAGAGGGAGCGGAGACTGTGACCTATGGGTAACCAGGGGCACCATGTACCAACTGGCAGCAAAGGGAATGGAGGGGGAAATTCAGGAAACTACAAACCAAGAATGGGTGAGCAAGTTTGAGAACTTGACTGAATTCTAAGCTGTAGGTAGAGACCGTCAGTGAACTTGTTTGGAGGAAAGTTGAAAAAGTAGATGAAAGAGAAGACATGAAGTCCAAAAGATGTTTATGAATAGCTTATTAGTCCCTTAGGTGCAGGGGCATGCCTCATTTCTATCGTCCACAGCACTTGGCAAAATAAATATTTTATTGATTATGTACAAACGAAAGATCACAACAGTTCTGGTATTGCCCAATGGGAAAATATGCCAGGATAATGTGAGTCATCACTTAAGCAAGCTATGTATTGTGCAGGTTTACTGGAAGGCTCCATCACCTTGGCAAACAAAGTGATAATATAATCTAGTGAATAAACATGAGGCTAGAAATGAGGAGGTGAAGCTACACCAACTTTGCCATCAACCTCCTGTAAGACCTTAGATACTAGTAAGTCATTTCACTTCTCTGAGTCTCAATTACCTCATCAATTAAAGGGTAAATGTAACTGCTCCAAACTATTCGTAGTATCTAGAACACTCTTCCCCAGGATCTCTGCTTGGCTAACTTCATTTTTCTTTTTAATCTTTGCTCACATCTTCCCTTCCCAACAAGGCCTGTCCTAGATACCACATTTAATACTGCAACCCGCCCATCCCAACAATCCCATCCCCACACACTCTAGTTTGCACTTTTATTTTTCTTAACACTTCTAACATGCTATATAATTTATTATCTTTACTGGAGGCCCGGTGCATGAAATTCATGCATGGGAGGGGGGGTCCCCTTAGCTCAGCCTGCACCCTCTCCAATCCAGGACCCCTTGGGGGATGTCTGACATCCCTCTCACAATCCTGGACTGCAGACTCCTAATTGCTCACCTGCCTGCCTGGTCACCCCTTACTGCTCCCCCTGTCGGCCTGGTCACACCTAACTGCCCCCCCCCACCGACCTGGTTGCCCCTCATGCCCCCTCTGCCAGCCTAATTGCCCCCAACTCCCCCGCCCCTTGCTGGCCTGGTTGCCCCCAACTGCACTCCTCACCCCGCGTCCTTGTTGCCCCTAACTGCCCCCCTGCCAGCCTGGTCATAGGCAGCCATCTTGTGAGGGTGTAAGGGTTAATTTGCATATTACCTCTTTATTATATAGGATGGCTGCCTGCAAAAATGTAAGCTCTATGAGGGCAAGAGTTTTTTGTTCTACTTCATTGATACATATCAAGTCTCTGAATAACATATGGAACAAAGTAGGCATCTAATAAATATTTGTTGAAAGAATATATGAATGAATCAAATAAAAACCAAAATCTTGTATAAAAAAAAAAGACTAGAATAATAAATCATTAATATTATTCCTGAGGCCAAGGTCTCCTGCCCACACCTTCCAGCATCCCTATATCCCAGGAAACCTTGAACCACAGTGTTTATTATCAATCACAAAAGGGCAAACACATCCACGGTGCTCTTTCGCCACCTGCTGGCCATTGTACTTAGTAGCAAACTAAGAAATTAAACTCACAGGAATTTCCAGGGGTGAAAGGAGTTGCAGGGATAATCTCCCTTTGGCCAGTGAGGACAGGAGGAAGGAGCCCTAGCAGGTTTAGCTCAGTGGACAGAGTGTCGGCCTGGGGACCGAAGGGTCCTGGGTCTGATTCTGGTCAAGGGCACATGCTCGGGTTGTGGGCTCCATCCCGTGTGAGACCTGCAGGAGGCAGCGGATCACTTATTCTCTCATCATT
>NW_006285129.1:1552847-1559789 GCF_000327345.1 Myotis davidii | reverse complement strand
GGGCGGCCCGAGGCGGAGCCTCTCGCTGTTTCCAAAAGTGCAGCCCAGCGTGGCACGAGGCGAGGCTTCGAAGGAGACAGACAGACCACCTCCCACTCGCAGGGCTCTCACCCTCTGCCCGGCGGCCTCTGCTCCGAGCATCCTCCGGTTCTGGGAGGATGGAAGCGCCTCCCATCGGGCCCTGACACAGAGGGGGCCGTGGCGCCGCAGGTCTCGGCTCTGGGCCTCCAACGGCCTGGATTGCGGGCGCTCCGGGGGCTCAGCGCCGTGGGGGGCGCCCCTTGGTGGGATGAGGCCCAGGGCTCTCCTCTCCGCCCTGCGCCCGGTGGGCCTGAAAAATACCGCCCTCCGCCCTCAACGCCCACCCCATCCCCAGAGGGCTTCCGGGGTCAGCGGGCAACTGCGCCCCCTGCTGGCCAGTCGGAGCCTCGGGCACCTGCAAATTGGTTTTAAATGCTACCATACTTTAAAAATGTTATTCTTATGTATGTTAGGAAAAAATTACACCTGGTACAATAAATCCCTTTATCTCGAATATTTACTGTGAGGCTAATTTTTAAGTGAATCGTTAACACTGGTTTAAAGAAAATACTAAATGCATAATACACAGATATTGGGGGAAATCATGAAAGTGGTATTCAAATGACTGATTTAATGGGAAACTTCAGCCTCACGAGGACAATGAAGAGGAAAGGTGGGTGTGATGGCTCATTGTATGTGTCAACTTGCAAGGCAGTGGGTGTGATGGTTCATTGTATGTGTCAACTTGCAAGGCGTTTTTGGGTGAGATTAACATTTAAATTAGGGAACTGAGTGAGGCAGATTATCCCCATAATGTGAATGGGTCACATCCAATCAGTTGAAGGTCTGAGGAGACCAAAAGGACCCGCTGCCTTGAGCAAGAGGAAATTCTCCAGCAGACTGCCTTTGGGCCTTCTCTGCACCATTGGCTCTCCTGGGTCTCCAGCCTGCTGGTGCACACTTGCCAGCCTCCATAATCACGGGAGCCAATCCAGTATAATATATGTGTTATAACATACATATACAAACAGCCTATTGGTTCTTTTTCTTTGGAGAACCCTGACTACTACTAAAGTGGTCCCCTCAGGTCCTCCCAGCTCTGGCACTGTGTGGGGCTGTGAGGAGGACAGCAGGGGAGAGAGGGCTTGACTCCAATACCTGGTGCTCTGGCCTACTGAGGGGTCACCCTGTGCCTAGTCACTGGACACACTTACCTTGGCTTTCCTGCTTCTCTTCCCCCGCCCCCTGCCCCTTCCTACCAGGTCCTGGAGAGCTCCCACTGCTCACTCTTCCTGGAGGAAGACAATGTGCAATGCAGATGGAGTGATACCTAGTGTCCTGGTCCCCCACCCCATGAACTTGCAACACTCACTTATCCAAGTCCTTTCTCCTTCCTGAAATTCTGTTGTGTCTGTACCATGAGGGGCTCAAGTAGTTGATGGTTAAGGCCTCTGCTGGATGGTAGTGCTTTTCCCCCACTCCTGGCCTCTTCCTCTTTGTCCTTGAGATGGTAGGACTTAACTGGTTAGCAAAGTTTGTAAGAATAATTGGCTCAGTTCAGCCCTGCTTCTACTTGGAGACTGCAGAGACCCTCCACACCAAAATGAGGACCAACATCTGGGGGGTGGGGCATGCCCAGCCCATGGCTGCCATTGGATTGGTTCCTCTGCCTAATTCTTGGGTCTAGTATGAGCAAGCCTTGGCTAACAGACCTAGAGCCACTGTCGATCATTTAACCACTATCAGTAAAAAAATGGCATTTTGGCTACCATCTTTTCTTTCTCTTTAATTTCTCAACCCTGTTTAGAAAAAGAGGAGGAAAATAGCTGTTTATGTAATTTCTTTGAAGAACCCAACAATTCCGCTAGCCCCTCTAAGCACTTTCATTCAATAAGACAATAAAAGCATCCAATAAATAAATTCACACTGACGGGTTAATGTAACTCTTCATAGGATACTACACCTTTTAAAGCACTATAAGGAACTCTGAGGAAGGGCAATGCTTAATGGTAATAGTATACAACTACACTCCCTTCAGTGGAAAATATATTTTGGAGTAAGATCTTTTTCTCAGAGTCCCTCAAGTAACAAACATGTCATTGACCAATCAACAGTTGTTTATTGAAAGTTAAAAGTAGAGATTATGGAATTAGATGGTCTGGATTCAAAGCCTATTTCCCTGACTAGTTATGTGACCTCAGGTAGGTTATTGAAACTTTCTGTGCCTCAGTGTTTTCATTTGTAAAATGGGGATGATAGTAGGAATGTGAAAGGCATTTGTAAGCACCATAAGATGCTGTAGTAGCCCAAGTCCACAACACTTTACCTCTAGAAGAAAATCTATGGAATCAAGAAAAAAGAAATGATTGCCAAGGTTGTGGGAATAGTAAAATTAAACCAGCCACAAGGATACATTTCTAGACAAACCTGACTTAGAAAACAGGACCGTCTTCCCAGGAAGAACCCCTTGGACTGATAGCAGACTGACTAACTCAACTTCCAAACCCAGAAAGTGCTTTGGGGGACCCCAGACACACCTGAGCAAGGAACACAGGGCTCTGCTCTCAGATTACACTGATTTTAATTCTTCTCATCGGCCACCAGGTGTCTGCAAACATTCACACTTCACCTCCTTGGCTCCAGAGTGAACAAATATGGAAGCTGGAACAGAAAGGGGAGTAACTAACCCAATTCAGGCAGTTAAAACCTTGGGTTTCTTTATTGCAAATAAAGGGCTTCACTATTCTGTTGCATAGTACTGACTCAGAGCAAATGAAAGCTGATTTCCGCAATGGCCCGATGGCCTCCCTCTTCAGTGAAGATATGACTATAAAAAAAGAAATCACTAAACTGCAGGATTAAGGATTTAACTAAGTGAGATTCAAAAACGCATTTTCTAGAACTAACCTGAATTGTAACTTCAACACAAACCTATTATCTAAAATTTAGTTAATCCCAAATCTAATTTTTTTTAGTGTTGACTCTATTATCATTTATAGATTGATGTCAAAGTTAGAGATACTGCTAGGTTAAGCCTAGGGCAGACATAAAATTACTTTATGTGTTAAAATTTGCATTGCCTTATCATTTGTGGAAATATAAAAATGGATGTTATACTTAATTTTATATTTTGGTTTGGGTTGAGGTTATGAATTGAAAGAATACTTATGTGAGTGGCAAGAGTAGCATTTGTACTATGGTTATGTTTTGGTTTAAGGTTTGGTTTGAATTTCATATTGGAATTAAGTTTGCAATATAAATAAATAAATAAATAAATAGGAAAAAGGAAACGTTAAAAATGTATTTTCTAAAATAAAATAAAAATAATAGAAGAAAAAAAGATTTTAAAAAATGAATATGAAAAGAAATAAACTACATGTGTAAAGGAAATTCAATCCTTTGGTCATTGTCTGTTTGTGTTGTCCCTGAATATTTTCAGTATAGATTAAATCCAAGGTGAGCAAACTTTTTCTGTAAAGGGCTAGATAATACATATTTTAGGCTCTTGTGGCCTAAGGATATTACATAGGTACTTATATATAACAAAAGAGAAAACACATTTCCACAATTTTTTATTAACAATTGAAATTTCCTGAGAGAATAAAACTTTAAAATTCTCATTAAAAAAATAAATAAATAGGTGAGGTGATGGATGTGTTAATTAGCTAGATGGAAAGAATCCTTTCACTATGTACTAATATATATATCAAGTCATCACAAGGTATCCTTTAAATATCTCAATTGTATTTGCTTTATTTACCTCAATAAAGCTGAAAATCGATAATAATAACTAAAAGGATTATTATTAGAGAAGGAAAGGGTATTGGGAGCCTGAGGAATTAGAGCAGGCTTCAGCGAGGAGGTGGATGCTGAAAGAGCATATATAGAGAAGAGGAGAGGGCTGAGCATAGTCAGGGGCAAGGACACAGCTTGGAAGCTGGGCTTGTCAGGGAGCACGTGGGGGCCTTCAGATTGCCTGGGAGTCAGCTCTAAGGGTAATGCTGAAAGGATGAGGGAAAAGAGCAGAATTGGTTCATATTAACCTTATAGAAGAGCACAGTTTGCAGAGCAATTAGGATCCCTCTGAGATTATCCCCCCAAATGATGGCCTTGCCTGGACTTAAGGCCCAACCACTGCCATAGGCACAGCCCTGAAGGGGCCAGAGCCAGGGAAGCCAGTGAGGGGCCTCGCAGGGGGCTGTCTAGACGTGTATGTCATTGTTATCACCACCACTGACAGCGGCCAATATTCATTGGGCATCAATGAGCAGGGCATTGTGCCAGGGAACATGGAGGAATGAGATATTTTATTATTTCAAAGAGATATAATATATATTAGATAATACAATGGAGCATGTCACAAGCCCAGGGATACTTTGTGGCCATAGGAAGCACGGGTCTCGGGGCCCAGCCCAGCCCTGATCCCGGCCCTGCCCAGCTGTGTGTCCCTGTGGACACTGGACCTCCACTCCACATCATAAACAAAGCAAATCGGATGCTGTCGTTTTCAAACCGTTTGACAGCGGAATCTCTTCCTCAAAGAAAAGCTTAGGAGGCTTTAAAGATAAAAGCAGTTATTTGAATGAGCATGAGCGACAGAGGCCTTCCCACCAGGCCCCTCCCCTCAACCCCTGACAGGTTCCGAGGAACACAGTTTGAAAACCGCTGGGTTAGGCATTTGTGGCTCAAAGATTCTGTGGGGTGGTAGATGCTGCTCTGAACCAAAGTGCTCTGCAAGGTAAGATGTGCCCTGAAGCTCAGTTCAGGGAGAGGCCAAAGCAGGGCTCGTGGACCATTTCATGGGAAGTGAGGGGGTCGATTTAAAGGGAGTGAGAGAAGAAGAAAACACATTTCAGAGAAGACTCGCCACCTGAATGAAGGTGTGGAGATGGGCCCTGGGCTCCGCACAGATGCCCCTTTAAGTAGAGCAGGGGCGTTCTGAAGGGGAGGTAGGGGCAGAAGTGGGAGCTAGATCAGATTATGAAGACCCAGACAGAGAAAGGTCCTGCCTCAAGGCCCTGTGCCCACCCGATCAGTGAGGTCTGTGATGAAGAGGACAAGGGAGCTATTGAGGTGTCCACGCCGTGTCCTGCTGTGGCTGTGGGTGACGCATCAGCAAACTTCCCTGCCATCTGCCACATCCCTTGCAAGGGCATCAGGTGCCGTATACCTGAGCTCTGTTGTCACAGGCCCTGGGGGGGGAGGGGGGGGACCAGGGGACAAGGACTTGACACCCAAAGCAGCTGTCCCCAGATTTCCCAAACGGCAGCCACTGGGGGGACCACAGAGAAACAGAAGTATTGCCACAGGGAAATCTGTGAGGCTTAGCAATGCATTGTGTCAGGTAAATCTCCTAATTAAGGAAGAGCTAAAAGCTTTTAAACTACCATCCTGTCCTTAATCCTAAAATGCCATTAATCCCCTTAACATGGGCCTGCATTTTTGTGAGCGTGAGGTGGCAGTGGCTATTATCTTCATTTAGCTGGAATGGAAACGCCAAGGGAGAATCCGTCATGATGCCTAAGACAACAAGAAATGTGAGATGGGGGAGGACTGGAAATTTGGGGAGACATCCAACAAACACAGGAGTGAATAGAAGGCGAGGGTGGAGGGCTGGAACTGAAGAACAGACAGACTCCGTCTTAGACAAAGGTGAGAGCACAGCTTAAAACAGCCTACTTTCCACATCCCACACCCTCAAGACACAAATTAATGGCACAGATCTTATTAGCCCTACACAATTCCTCCATTGCTTCTCAGGGCAGCAGCTCACCACTGTGGGTGGCTAGTATATTAAATCATGATAGCAACTAATCTGTGCTCATAAAGTACTTGAACTTTTGACACAGTCTATAAATGGAGGCCCAAGTACACCCAGGGAGATCGGGACCTCTGATGCCCTGTGAATTTCCAGAAAGGCGATAATGGCCAAGCCACCTCAGAGGTGAAGGAGAGCGTGGCTGACTGCACCCTCCCCTGTGCCAGGCGCTGGGCGAGAACTCTCCCCCTGAGCAGACCTGCCTGACCAGGGGCCCTGGTTCTCCCTGCCTGGCGTTGGATCATTCAGTGTGGCTTGAGAAAAAAAGATGGAGTGTCAAGACAAGAAAGATGGGTTGTCATGCAGCTGTATGAGAACATTTGGATTCTAGCCGTAGCTTTACTGTTAGCATCTTGTAGGACCCTGTGTGACCTCGTAAAAAACTTTATCCTCTCTCCTCGGCCTTCATTTTTCCCTTTTCCAAGGCAGGAAGACTCTGGGTATTTGAAGCTCCCTGCTCTGTGGGACCTGAGAGGCTTCATGTGCAGTGGCCTCCGCCCTTCCTTCCAGGTGGCGGGAGGCTCCCTGACGCACCTTCACCAGCCCACCTCCTCACGCAGCGTCAGGCTGAGGGGAGTCCCAGCCCCTCCTCTGCACACCCCCAGGAGCGGGCTGCACAGAATAACGAAGGTGAGATGCTCAGATAGGCAGCCAGGCTCCTACTGACGTTGACCAGCCCGGGCAACATGTCACAGAAGAATCCTGCCTGGGCCCCTCCCTTTCCTGCCACTTTTCCTCCTCTCATGCCTGAACTGTGCTGACCCTCGCTCCTCTCCCGGGACAGGACGGCGCTGCTGTTTCTGGATGCTGTCAGAATCTGATGATTTCTTTCCTGCAGGTGACTGGGCCCACGTGGAGCATTTGTGACCACAACAAAGAGTTTGGAGATTAAAAAAAAGGATGAGTAGGCAGACCTCCCATGGAAAATTGATGTGGTAATTGGGCCAAGTCACAGCTGGGCACACAGAAGGGTGTGAACCTGCTGGGACCCAGGTGTTGGGGGCAGGAGCCAAGGGGTGGTGAGACTGCTTGTCCAGGCTGGTCCCACTATAGGGGGAGAATTAATGACGATGAAAGTGTGCTCTTCCCCCAACCCTGGCCAT
>NW_006285129.1:1531985-1552340 GCF_000327345.1 Myotis davidii | reverse complement strand
CCGGATGAATGAATGAATGAATGAATGAACCAGCCAATCCATGAAGAAAACTCTGGCTTGGTCTCCAGCTCCTCAATCTTTCTTTCTTATTTCCTGACTATGCTCAGAATTTGTTAGGTGGACATGACAAGCAGGTGTATTATTCAAGAGTCAACTGCCCTCTTTTGGGGACCAGACAAAAAATCAGAGGATTGGGGACAGCACTTCTCCCCACTCTCAGTCCTAGCAAACAGTTATGGGTTTCTCTCCCGGGCTGTAACAGCAGTGAAGGGGAAAAAGGAGGAGGGGAGAGAGACAAGAAACGGGTTAGTACAGAATCTGAGAGCGCCCAGAGGGCTCAGACTTGCAGAGGTGGGAAACCATCCCATTCAGCCAGTCATCGCTGCAAACCCCTCCTTTTTTTCTAGATAAGGAAGGAAACTGAGTCCCAAAGCAGAAACGTCTTCTCCAAGGTCACAGTGAAAGTTGGAGCCGGGCCCTGGCGAGAACCCAGGGCTCCCCGTTCTCAGTCCTCGGGCTCCCTGGGCACCACGGTGAAGGGCCAGGAGCTGTAGGAGATCTGACTGCTTTGGAAAGGGGAACAGGTGACAGCACTGACATCCACCGACCCCGATTCCCAGGGTCACCTCTTCCCTTCCTGACAGAGTTTCTCTGGGGGTGGGAGGGAGGGGGCAGGGAGCTGCAAACACTGATGAGCACCCCAAATGAATTGCTAATAACTCGTAAAATATTATTGAAACTTCACAGATTACTAAGCATATTTATTTACCTTCCCCACCCCATTTCCTCCACTCCCACTTTACCTCAGGACACATTCATTCATTTGGTCAACAAACCTCCACAGGTGCCTACAATTGTGGGATCTTTGGTGGCCTCTGGGTTGCAAGGTTGTGCAAGACCAGGAAGACGCAGAACCACAGCAGTCACTCACATGCCTTGTCTCTGCCGAGGTTCAGCCTGTTGGCATCTTCAAGCCAAGGCCTGTAAACCAACCATCCCTCTCCAGAAAGTTTCTTAAAAACAACGCAACTGTGTGTGTGTGTGTGGCAGGTCCTCAAAAACTTAAACAGAGCAATCATGTGACCCAGCAACTCCACTCCTGGGTGCATGTCCAAGAGAACTGAAAACATATGTCCACACAAAAACTTTTACACAAATGTTCAGAGTAGCATTATTCACTGTAGTCAACAGGTGGCAACTAAGTGCCTATCAGTGGCTGAATGAATAAACGATGGAATATCATTTTGCCTTAAAAAGAAACAAAGTACTGGTACATGTTGTAACATGGATGAACCTTGGAAACACACTAAAAAAAAAAAAGCCAGACAATAAAGGTCACATATGTATGACCCGTTTATATGAAATTTCCAGAACAGGCAAATCTACAGAAAGTAGATTAATGATTGGTATGGGATGGAAGAGGGCACAGGGTTTCCTGGGGGATAAGGGGAGTGTTCTTAAACTAGATTTCAGTGATGGTTGTGCAATAGTAAAAAATACATTGAATTGTACACTTTAAATGGGTAGATTGTTAGGTATGTCAGTTATATTTCAATAAAGCTCTGTAACAAAAAGAAGCCTCAGAAACCTGGCCTGACTGATCCAAATTCTGCTACATGTGGCCAACTTTGAAGACATCTGTTTTGGTCTGGAGCAATATTAACCAGGTTCTAGGAATTACCTAAAATTCCACGGTCTGTGCATAGCAATGACTTTTGACACTTTCTGGTTCATTTCATTGAAGGAGGGAGGGGAGACTATGGCCTGAGACATTGGGAGCGGAGGGATGATGGGGTCGTACAGCCAAAAACAAAAGAAATAGAAGAAATGGCCGAGCTACAAGCTGGCCACGAGGAGTCCAGCTCCAGATGAAAACCTGTGAGCTGGACCCCAAGAACCCTAGATCTTCTTTCTTGGACTGAGACACATTTTCTGACAAGCTTAAAATATCGCTGAGGCCAGTGTTACCTTTAAAAACCACTGACTCTCACAGATATCATTAAAGAAAAATGGCCTGTAATTAACAGGAGGGTAATTTATCTGCAAGGACAGATTTTAAAATGAGAACTTATTTTGTAGATGATAATAAATGACCTTTCAATATCAACAAATCTCAAAGAGTTTTATGGCTATTAATTAGGCCCACTCCTCTCCGGAGCAAGGTGGTCATTTGCTCCATCTGTAGTTTATCTACCTGCTTCGTGCCAGAGGGCTAAGCAGGAGTGGGGAGCCAGCCTGGGTTACACGGGGCCTCCCTTATACTACAAACACTCAGCCATCCTCTGGTTCCTATGGGTTTCCTCTCACCAGATAGCCACCCAACATCTCCACGGAAGGAAAAGGAAATCGAAGAATTCCATGATCATTATCCTTAATCAAAATTTGACAGGGAGACCCCCTGAAAACTCCATTTGGTAAAATAGTACCTGCCATACCCACTGGGCACATCTGCACCCAAGGAAAGTGGACAACAAAGGCTTGCAAGAATCAAGAACCAAAGAAATGGGCAATAAGAGGACGACGTCTTCAATCACATTCTATCCATTGTAAAAAGAAAAGGGTACGTTTTCTAAATAGGTTGCTTTTCTTGTTTTTCATATTTATATATATAAAAGCCTAAGCGACCAGCCAACCAGCCAGTATCTATGACACGCACTGACCACCAGGAGGCAGACGCTCAATGCAGGAGCTGCTGAGCAACAGCAACTTTGCAGAGTGCCCTCTCCCACTCCAGGACCCCTCGGGGGATGTCGGACTGATGGTTTCGGCCTGATCCCCGCAGGCCAGGCTGAGGGACCCCACCGGTACACGGATCCATGTACCGGGCCTATAGTATAAATATAAGCATCTGTCTGGTCTCCCCAAATCGATTATAAGCACCTTCAGTATTGGAACCATTTAGATACTGGAGATACACAGGAAAATAATAAATATTTGACAGCTTATGCACCGGGAGGTTCTCATTTCAAGGCTGGATTCCTTCACTGACTGTCATTAGGAAGTTATTGCGTTCTTACTCATGTCAGCCTTTGTGAAAAGCTAGTTCTCTCATTGGGAAGTGGGCGATCACCAGTCCTGTTCCAAAGGGGATGGTGTAACACAGGGGTTGCAAACAAGGGCTTTGGAATCAGGAAGTTGGATTCAAACCCCAGCAGCTGTGCCAAGCAGCATGACCTTGAGCAAGCTACTTATCTTTCTCTAAACCTCAGTTTCCTTGTTAGAAAACTGATGACAATATTGCCTGCCTCCCGAAGTTGTTGTGGGAATTAAACAAGATAACATAAGTATGTAAAATGCTTAACACACAGCCTACCCTACATAGTAAGATCAATAAATTGTAGCTTAAAAACATCTAGCCTTTGTGACTACAAAGCTACATTCTAACATGAATGCAAATAAAAGCAGCAAAACACAGCCCAGGACTTCAAAATGCTACGTAACAGGATACCCATTATTGTCCTCCTGTTCCCCACAGAGGAAGACTGAGGAGCACAAAGTTATGAGGCCTTTATCAAATTCATGAATATATCCTCAAAATATAATATATCCTCAAAATATAATATATCCTCAAAAGCAGTTATAATATATCCTCAAAAGCTCCTGCTGACATAAGATTGGAATTCCAGAATCTTAGCATGTTAATGCCAAAATAAAAATAAAAAAGCTTCACCCAGCCAGCATGGCTCAGTGGTTGAGCGTCAACCTATGAACCAGAGGTCACAGTTAAATTCCTGGTCAGGGTACATGCAGCCTCGATCCTCAGTGTGGGGCATGCAGGAGGCAACCAATCAATGATTCTCTCTCATCATTGATGTTTCTATCTCTCTCTCCCTCTCCCTTCCTCTCCGAGATAAAAATTAAAAAATATATTTTCTTTTTTTAAAAAAGCTTAGAGTTCAGTCCAACCCTCTCTTTTAATAGATGAAGAAACTCGAGGCCAAGAGGCTAAGCAATTGACCCAAAATTACCCAGTATGTTTCATAATTTCTTAAAATATGTATTATTTTTAGCTCCTAGATCCTTCTCTTCTTCCCTCTAACCAGTCCCTCTCAATATCCTAGCAATGAGAGCAGGGTTTGAACTATAGAAAAGGATCTTGTGTAGCCTACCTCCCAGGAGAATGGAAGTCCCTAAGCACAAGGACTGTGTGTGCCTTTATCTCAGTGCCTACAGAATGGTGCTCAAAGCGCACAACTCTCCACTGATTAACTGAGCAATACACACAGTCCTCTGCTTGTCCTATAGGAACTTCCTGAGTGTTTGATGAAGGCATATGTAACAGACCCTCCTCCTAAGAACATGACCCTCCTCTGCACTGCAGCACCACGCAGAGAACTGCCTGCCCCACGAACCTGACGAAACAGCTGCTAGGGAGCCCTGAGAAACGTCCACAGAAAGGGGCCCCCCACTTCGCTGCTCTCTACCCGCTACCCACCTACCTCCACTCCCCTTATTGGTCCCTGGAGTCACCAACCCTTCTCCTGGTTTTTAGTTCTAATAGATGAAAAGAGGCATAACTAAACAGCTCTCATAGGTCGAGATACAAAAGCAGAAATAGAATCTCAGCATGACCAGCTCTCAGGATGTATAAACACATCTTCGCAAGGCCTGCCCAGTGCTGGGAGACCCCAAACAGCACTGGGTGCAAACTGGCAGGAAGGTGACAAGATCCCAAAGGCAGACACCCTGTGGAGTGCCAGTAGGGGGTCGGGAGGGGAGTGGGGTGCTGAACCTCAGACCCCATAGAGCCCTCAGGAGTCTCATTTCTTCAGTACACCGCAGCTTTCCTAGTTTCCTAGGCTTAAAGCCTTGGAGTCTCACCTGACTTCTCTCCTTCCCTGCCCCTCAGCAAATCTGTCCCCAACCCCATCTTTCTTCTCCTCTGTCACCCAGCACCTTCCTATAGTTATGAACTGCTACATCCACACTCCCCACATGGCCGTACAAGAGACTCCTAACAGGCCTCCCTGCTCAGACAGGGCTCTTTCCAATTCATCTTAAACTCCACAGTCTGGGGTGACCAATTTGTCCCAAGTTGCCCAGAATCCTCCCAGTTTTTGCTCTGAAGGTCTCACCTCCAGGTAGCTCCTCAGTCCCAACTGAGACAGCTGGCCACCTTACTGCAGTCAGATCAAAATCTTGCCCCAAACAATGCTTTTATCGTGTCACTTTCCTGACCAAAATGCTCCCTGTTTCACATTTTTTCATTAAAATAAACCCTAAAGCAGACTGAAAATCTGCCTCAGAGAATTTATAAGAAAGCATGATGGGATCGGGTAAAGGGACAAGGGTTCTAGGCCTGGCTTTAGTCATAACCCTGTCGGACGCCTGGCAATCACTCAATCTAGCTGGGATTCAGTTTCCTCATGTGTAAAATTAGGAGGCTAAGACTAGATTTCTTTTTCAGCTGAAAAATTTTCTATTTCTATTCTCCTGTACACCCTCTGCTCCAGCCAGACGTACCAACTCACTCTAATCCAAACACACCCTGTCAATTCTCACCTTTGTCTCTTTGGTCTTTCCCTTCTCCCCACCAGAATTTCTCTTCTTTCCTTTCTGCCACCTGAATCCTTCAGGGATCAACCCAAATCCCACCTTCTAAGAGAAGTCTGGGCCCAGCCCCTGGGTTTGTATGAACACTCCATACATACCCAGGTTTTCCAACACTCAACACTCCTAGTGTTCTGTCCCTGTCATTCAAAATCTTTCTTCTACATAAGGCTCCTTTACTCCAACTGGATTAAAATCTCCCTGCACTTTTGTGATTCCCTTGCAGAATCCCAAGCACTACTAACTGGTTGATGGATGGCTACATAGAAAAAAAGTATAACCAGAAACAAAAATAGAAAGTATAGCAAATCTAGAATTTTTTGCATTTTACACAAAATTTCCAAATGCTTTCCTAACCAATAATTCACTTACTCCACCAAGACTTACTTGGACTCTCCTATGCTTAAGACACTGGTGCAGGTCACAGGTGCAGAGGTGGAGAATGACTGGAGGCCCAGGTCTCTGACCGCATCTCTACTCACATAGCATAAGCTCCCATGTTGTTCCTAAACTCTAACTTTAAAAAAATATATATGCATTATTGATTTCAGAGAGCATGGGAAAGGGGGAGAAAGATAGAAATATCAATGATGAGAGAGAAGTATTAATCGGCTGCCTCCGGCATGCCCCACAACCCAAGCATGTGCCCTGATTGGGACCTCCTCGTTCATAGGTTGACACTCAACCACTGAGCCACGCTGGCCAGGTGCTAAACTCTAACTTTTTCTTTTTTTTTACAGAGAGGAAGGGAGAGGGATAGAGAGTTAGAAACATCAATGAGAGAGAAACATCGACCAGCTGCCTCCCGCACACCTCCCACTGGGGATGTGCCCGCAACCAAGGTACATGCCCTTGACCGGAATCGACCCTGGGACCCTTTAGTTCGCAGGCCGATGCTCTATCCACTGAACCAAACTGGTTTGGCTAAACTCTAACTTTTTCATAAAACCTTAAAAGGTTCAAGTGATGATAGCAACACCATCATCACAGTCCTCCTCCCCGCAATCAGTCATGTGTCTACTGCCTCCACTAGCCTGCAGAGCTGTTAAAAAAAATTTAATTCAAAATAGGTCAATAGATTGAAATACACATACAATACACACAAGCAAGACATTAGTTTAGGACAAATCTCTTCCAAGAACTATAACCTGGCCACATACCCAGAATCTCTAGTCCCTACGTTGACGGATTTTTGTAACATGAACATATTGCTAATCTTCTTTGACTATTGTCCTCCATTAGTCTTGGTGAGTGACACATCTTAAGAATGGACATCTCTGTCTTTTCGGACCCCCACAGCACACATGCACACGCATACTCCCCTAATTAAATGGGGCTGGGACTTGAACCGTGTCACCTAATATAATGACAAACAAGTTCATGAGCAAGTGGGGGAAGTAAATAAACTAAACGGTTTGTAGAGGGAGAGGCCAAGCTGGGCTGAGCTGGGCTGGGTCCAGGGTGATTCAGGCTCTGCCACAGAATGGGTGTCTCCTACAATGGCCTCGTAGGACAATTAAAACCCCTATAAATAGGATGGGTTTTCAGGCCTCCAATATCCTCTTCAGCTTCTCAATCATCTGCTCATTCCTCCTTACACAGGTAAGACATGCATGGGGCAACAATGGCAGTATCCATGAGGGTCTTGATGGTGGCTGTGATGTGCTGGGCTGGAGAGATCTGAGACTACTCACTGAGGGTGATAGCCGTGGGTACTCTCCTGCTTCATTTTCTTGGCTCTATCTGAGAATATGATCATAGTTAGGACTGCCTACTTCTGAGGCTGTAAAAAAATATGCTTTTTTTACAGTGTGTCCTAGGTATTCCAAAATCAAGGGCTAGAACCATTGGCGGTTTGCTAGTCTCCCCTAGTGGAGCATTTGCCTTTTGTGCAAGTTAGGCAAGACCCAAGAGTTTAGAGCTCATCAGGGCAAGGCCCTGGACCATGGGCCACTTAATATTCAAGTCTCATTGTAATGAATCGACACTAGGGACCAGGTCCCATGCAATTTGTTATTTACCACTTGTCCGTACAGGCATCATTGCATGCTATTGGAAGTCCAATGTGCTTTGCAGTTAGGGTTTCTGTTTGGAGGCCTACAGGCCCAGTAACTGGGATTTTCACAATGTAAGAAGAAATAGCTTTGAGATCCAGACCCCCAAAGACCCTCTGCCTCTTAGCACGGCCGATGTGAACTTCTCTGATTACATCAGACTTCCCATCACCTACGCAGTTAAGTTGGCTTGCTATTTCATCTGTAGCAGTTTTGTATTCACTGATTCTATTTTATAATCATATCCAAAGTGATCATCCAGGCCAGAAGCACTTACTGGAATTTAGTCTCCCAGAAAGTTTCCTTGGCCATGGCGAGAGACCTCTAGCCTTCTTCCCCACTTGAGCAAGGCTCATTAGAAGACTGCGGCCTGCAGTGGGGTCAATGTAGTGCCCCATTCAGCATGCTAGTCATTGGTGGAAAATTCTGCTTCATGACCCTGGCTTTGGTCCTGCCTTGTAGCTTCCTAACCATCTTTCCCTTTTGTTCTAATATGAGAATTTCTTTTTTTTTTTTTTCTAATATGAGAATTTCAATTAAGCAAGTCCCATCTGGAGTAGAAGATGGGGCATGTAAAACACCTACTGTATTTTTTTGTTTGTTTTTAGGAAATAGCCATTTTTTTCTAGCAGGGAACCCATAGTCTGTGCCCATCTCCCACGGTGTGATATTTGGAGCCAGACTATGGGGTCAAAGGGGGGCAGGGATGTGGCTAAGGAGAAGCTCTGTTCCTGACCAAGAGGGGCCACTTTCCCTCTGAAAATGCTGACTCCTGGGCTTCATCCTAAACAGACAAAATCTTGTTTTTTCTTTTAGGTTTACCTGTCTTTTCCAAAATGGCTCCACTCCTGAACAGCATACTCACCGTGATCAAGGTGTTCCAGAAATATGCTAAAGAGGACGGGGACTGTGCTCTGCTGTGCAAGAAGGAATTGAAGCAGCTGCTCTTGGCTGAGTTTGGAAACATCCTCCGGGTAAGATGCGTAGAATCTGGATCCCATGGAGTCAAGTGTATGTGACTCTGAAACCTGCATCTAGGGCTTAGTTTTTGTTTTCTTTGGTCATGCTCCACCCTGGAACTAAGAGAGTTACAGGTAGCTCCTTAATAGCTTGCTCCCAGCACACAGACATGTGTGCACAGGCATGCTCAGACACACACATACACACACATCTCCTTACATCTGAGCTCGAACAGGAGGAAGTAGAACTTTGAATTGGAAATCATTTCTCAGAAGAAATCTACATTGATGTCTTAGTTTCTATATTTTAATGCTGTCCACACATTTTCTCATTCATTCATTCAATAGAGAATCATTAAGCACCTACTCCACACCAGCGCCATACTAGCCACTGAGGATACAAACATAGAAAAAGCCAGCTTTTACTCCCTCCAGGAACTCACACTGTGGTTGGAAAAATGTTGATAAACAAACAACTATCAGGTGATGGGGTGGACAGCTTCCCCAAATTCATTATGAAGGGAGCTGATTTTAAATAAGTATATCTCTACTCCCCATAGTCCTGCTCCCTCCAATGAGTCAGGAAGGGATGAGGTTCTAAGAACCAGCTGATCAAAAATGAGAACCAAGCCTACATCAGGCGTCCGACAGGCATGAACCTAGGCACGTATCTTAGTGTCCACAGGAAAACATCTGATTTTTCTCTTTGTTTTTCTTCCCACAGAGACCAAATGACCCAGAGACTGTGGAAACCATCCTGAACCTCTTGGATAAAGACAGAAATGGACATGTTGATTTTCGTGAATATCTCTTGCTGGTGTTCCAGTTGGTCCAAGCTTGCTATAATAAGGAAGAAAATAAGGCATGTGGAGATAGAACCTCCCAGCAAGAAGGGGAGCAGGAGGGAACACAAGACCATAGCTTTCCAGGAAATACAGGCAGACAACATAGGCAGAGGCATGAGGAAGAAAGGCAGGACTCCCACCACCGTCAGTCTGAGAGACAGGAGCAGGACTCCCACCATGGTCAGTCTGAGAGACAGGGTCAGGACTCCCACCATGGTCAGTCTAAGAAACAGTATCAGGACTCCCACCATGGTCAGTCTGAGAAACAGGAGCAGGACTCCCACCATGGTCAGTCTGAGAGACAGGGTCAGGACTCCCACCATGGTCAGTCTAAGAAACAGTATCAGGACTCCCACCATGGTCAGTCTGAGAAACAGGAGCAGGACTCCCACCATGGTCAGTCTGAGAGACAGGGTCAGGACTCCCACCATGGTCAGTCTAAGAAACAGTATCAGGACTCCCACCATGGTCAGTCTGAGAAACAGGAGCAGGACTCCCACCATGGTCAGTCTGAGAGACAGGGTCAGGACTCCCACCATGGCCAGTCTGAGAGACAGGGTCAATTCTCCCACCATGGTCAGTCTGAGAAACAGAGTCAGGACTCCCACTATGGTCAGTCTGAGAGATGGGGTCAGGACTCCCACCATGGTCAGTCTGAGACACAAGATAGGAACTCCTGCTATAGTCAGTCTGAGAGGCAAGGTCAGGACTTCAGCTCTGATCAAAGACTGAATCATAAATCTAGCAGTGACCAGACTAAAAGAGAAGGATATTTATTTGCTTTAAATCAATATGAGACACAAGTTCAGGATTCTCATGATGGCTGGTCTGAAGGGCTTAGACAACAACAAAGTCAGCCTATAAGACTTAGAGAGGATTCATGCTGTGGCCAAAGAAACCAACAGGAATCAGGCTCTTATTATGGGCATTCTGCAAGGCTGGGTCAGGAATCAGGCTATCATCAGAGAGACAGGCAAGAATTTGATTCTCAATATGGCCAGACATACAGACAAGGCCAGCATTCCCACTATGGTCAGGCAGACAGGCAAGGCCAGAGTTCTCACTATGGTCAGGCAGACAGACAAGGTCAAAGTTCCCACTATGGACAGGCAGACTGACAAGGCCAGAGTTCCCACTATGGTCAGGCAGACAGACAAGGCCAGACTTCTCACTATGGTCAGGCAGACAGACAAGGTCAAAGTTCCCACTATGGACAGGCAGACTGACAAGGCCAGAGTTCCCACTATGGTCAGGCAGACAGGCAAGGCCAGAGTTCTCACTATGGTCAGGCAGACAGACAAGGTCAAAGTTCCCACTATGGACAGGCAGACAGACAAGGCCAGAGTTCCCACTATGGTCAGGCAGACAGGCAAGGCCAGAGTTCTCACTATGGTCAGGCAGACAGACAAGGTCAAAGTTCCCACTATGGACAGGCAGACAGACAAGGCCAGAGTTCCCACTATGGTCAGGCAGACAGACAAGGCCAGAGTTCTCACTATGGTCAGGCAGACAGACAAGGTCAAAGTTCCCACTATGGACAGGCAGACAGACAAGGCCAGAGTTCCCACTATGGTCAGGCAGACAGGCAAGGCCAGAGTTCTCACTATGGTCAGGCAGACAGACAAGGCCAGAGTTCTCAATGCAGTCAGTCAGAACCTGGGGAAACTGGGCAAAATAGGTGCTTCCAAGGGAATGAGCGAACAAGCAGAGGCTCATATGATGAGCAATCAGGAAGTTCAGGGAGACCCAGTCAACAGACTCAAGGACAAAAAGTGAACCAAAATCAGGGACAGAGATTTCAGTCTAGGCTAGAACAGCAGAACAGTCACCAGTCATGGGAGCCTGAGGAGGATTGCCAACACCACCAACACAAACTCGTAGCACACATTCAGCAAGAAAGGCCACACTCTCACAAAGGGAGTGATAGGCAGGGACACAGAGAGGCCCAGACTAAGGAGAGTCATGGTGAGAGACAGAGCCACAAGGTAGAGGAAGAGAAGGGTCACCAAATCAGGGGTAGACATGGTCATGAGGGTCAGGAAACTCCATGTGAGACACGGGACAGGCAAACCCATGAAGTGGAACAAAGCCATCAGACACGGGGCAGGAAAACCCATGAAGATGAGCAGAACCGCCAGAGACAAGACAGGCAACCTCATGAAGAAGATCAAAACTGTCAGCAAACCCATGAGAAGAAAGAGAAATATCGAGGATCCCAGGATCGACAATCCCATGGAACCCAGCAAGGCTGTGCCAACAGAGAAAAATTTCACTTGAATGAGGATGACCAGAGCCAAGGCTCCCAGGGAAGACACAGTGACCTGGCCTTCCATCCAACCCAGAGCAGGGGGAGGCCCCAAAAAAGAGAAGAGGGTGGAAGTCACCCTACCAAGGCAACGATTGCTCCCAACCCCCTCTACGACTATCTACAAGAGCAGAGAGAGCATTGGCACTAGGCCTTATTGCACAACAGAGCTACTGCCAAAGAAGAAATCTACAGGTCAAGTTCATATTTACTTCTGTTTAAGAGATTGAAAAATGTATGTCTTCCTTCTCTCCTCTACTTTCTATCTACTTGCAAGGATACTTTTGAGGATTAGCATTTACTTTTAGGGCATGACAGTTCTTTGAGCAGCAAATCCAGGGTGTTCTGGAGGGGTGAAATCTCAGTGGTAAATTGGGTGAAATAATCAGATCCCAATTTTGATTAGCTTGGGGATTTAAATCATTTCCTGGTTTGCCCTCCATGTACATAGGACATGGTTGGGTCACTGAAAGGTAGAAACTTCTCCCAAAATTCAGAAACAGGAAAGGTATTCAGAAGATACCCATCACAAACTGAGAAGAGGATATCTGGGCTTCAGTGAGCTTTGGCTCCTGTGGATGAAACATCAGGAATTTCAAGCCTCATAGTCTACACTTAAATGAAACACAGTGAGAGGCTGCTAGGAGAGTCAGAGACCACAGAGGACATCTCTGATTCACAACACCTCCAGCGCGCAGGCTCCTACCCTTCATCAGAGGGACTGTCCTAGCTCCTAGCACTAAAGCTGACTAGACTGGTTTTAGCTCGATGTCTTTCTAGTTTCTGATCATATTAAATAGAGAGGAAGCAAATGTCATCTGTTTTCAGATCCTAATGAACCAAAATTGTTGACACAAAGATACTGGGGCCTGAAAACCCTTCAGAAGAAAATCTATGGAATTGTATTTAAATGCCCAATAAATGATTGGTGAGCAATGACCTTGATGACTCTTTTTTCTTCTTCACTGTGGGGCTATGCTATCTTCACTTGTGGGTCATTTTCCAAGAACAAGGCATAATTTCTTGACTCCTACGATCACTTTGTTCTTTGAGTTCCTATAAAAATCAATAGGAAACAAACAAACAAAAAAGGAGTCAAAAGCAACTTATCTAGATATCATTTACAGCTCCTTCCCCTGCAGAGAAGTCAAATTTGACTCTTCCCCCTTATTCACTTACACATTCAAATGATCATTAAGTCATACCAATTCTGTATCCTCCATACCTCTTGAATCTCTTCCCATTTCTCCATTTCCACTGCCTTAATCTCCCTTCTCTTCAGTGACTCAAAGTGACTTGAGAATACAGTTAACACATCAGCTCTAAGGTCAAAAGCCAATGACCAGAAAGTGGGGAGTCCACCCTCAAGAAGGGTGTGAAAGGAGGGAGGGGAGCATCCTAATGGGGCACAGGCTGACCACAATGGTCTCTGCAGCTGGGGGCGGGGGAAGCAGCTCTCTGAATCTGAGCCACAGAACAACATTCCAAATTTCCTCAACTGAAAAATCCAAACAGAAGGCCATTATTCTTAAATGCTGTCTCTATTCCCAAACTCTGAGAAACATACTATGAGGCTAATTCACAGTGCTTCCTCCAAATATACTAAATCAGAAAGACATCATTTCCTTACAGAAAACTGATCTTTATTTCACTGCAGCCCAACTTTCTTCCCCTTGGGAATCACTCCTCAGCTGCCTTCTCCTCTTTTCTAACCACAGGTAATCTTATCCAGTCCTGTGACTTTAACTTTCATCACTATTTCTAAGGTTCTCAAATCTTCATCTCCAACCCTACCTCTTTCCTGAACTCCAGACTCATATATCTAATTATCTACTTGGCATTTCATTTGGACATGAAATAATATCTCAAGCTTAGCATTCTCAAACAGAGCTCTTGACTTAACCTGTTTCTCCCTCAATTTTCTCCATTTCAGTAAGTTAGTAGCATCATCCACATTGCTCAATCAAAAACCTAGGAGATATTCTTTATTGTAATCATTCTCTCCCCCAAAACAAACTCATTTGTAAGACCTCTTGTTTCTATTAAAATACAGGATAGCTCAACTCCATCGTTCTTGTCACCTTTGCTCCTATCACCCCCATCACCACATCTCTCTCTTAAATGCAGCAATCGCTTCCTGATGGGACTCTCTACTCCTCTGCAATTTTACAAATCATGTCACTTCCCTACGTCCTGATGATATTCCAAGGTTGCAGGTTCAACCCTGGGTCAGGACACATATTTCCCTGCTTGAAATGCTTGGCAGTTTTCCACCATACTGAGTACAAAATTTAACATTCTCCCCAGGGCCTTCCTAGGATGGGGCCCTGCCAGACCTCATCTTGCACCTCTTCTCTTCAGTCACTGTTTACCATCTTGAAGCCTTGAAACAGCTATTTCTTCTGCCTGGAATATTCTTCTCCCTGATCTTTTTGTGGCTAGCTCCTTATTTCACTGAGGTCTCAGCTAAAAAGTCACCTCCTCAAAGAAGCTTCTCTAACATTTAATCTAAGATTATGCCCCAATCACTCTCTCACACATACTCCTCTTCTTGTTTATTGTTCTTAGCATTTTTCATATTTGATATCTTGTTTTTGTTACTTGTTCATTGTCTTCTGCCCCCTACTGGAGCTTAAGGTCCACAGCAACAAGGATTTTGTTTCTCTTGTTTGCCACTATACCCGCTGCATCAAAACTAGTGGCTGCTCTTGGTCTGATGTATTCTGTATCAAGTATCATGAATGTGATAAAATACCCAAGGCTTAATATGAATGTCTCATAGCATGGCTTGCTGTGCAGTTTGGAGTTGGTCCTTAGTGTAGAAATTTATGGCATCTGACTCTTGAAAGGCCAGTTCCAAATTAATCTCCTTTAATCCTCCCTCAGGGCTCTGTTGAGCTCCATATGTTCAGATTTCCCAGTGTGCATTCTGCCTTCTGATAGCAGTATAAACAAGTGTTCTCCTGTTGCTTCAATTATATCGTGCATCCTTTCCATAGTAACGATAAGATCACTAAGAATCTGATTAAGTCTCCTATTCCTTTGAGAACCCAGCACAAGTGGATTTACAGCCATTATTACTGACTAATTTACTATGAGACTTACTCAAGCAGCTGGAGCCTAATTTGAATGGAATATTTATTGACTGAATATTTACTGTCAAATACAATCTCTTACTGTATTTTGTATACAAGCAACTTGTATTTTTGAGTGGAAAGGATGCTAAGAACACAACTAAACATATAGCAACAGTTTAAGAGAGGGAGGGGGGGTCAGGAAAGGAGTTCTTGTCCTGCTGCTAATGCCACATATGACTTTAGGTAATTTTTGACCCCTTACTGTGCTCCAGTTTTCTCATCCTTAAAATGAGGAGTTAGCACAATGCAATCTATAATGTCTCCTTCACATCATAACGCTATGGTTGTATAACTAAATGTCTAGATGAATCAACCAGGCCTATTTATTTAGCACAGGAAATATTCCAGAGGTTAAAAAACACCTTGGAAGCCAACTGGAGAAAAAGATCATATGGAGCTCTAGCGCCATCTACTGATCACTGGATTCCCTGTGTCTTCAGATCCAGAAAATTACAAAGGCTGTTGAGAATGAAGGCCTACTATGTGTTTCAAGATCTAGACACCAAAGATATAGCAGTTTTAAAAACATAGACAAAAAACATGGTCCTTGTAGCGTTTACATCCTAATGGAAAGACAAGAGGGAATAAGTAAAATACATATCAGATTATAACAGGTGCTACAGGAAAAAAAAAATCAGTGAAGGAAGATAAATGCTGAGGGTCACGAAAATGAAATAACGTTGTCAGGGTGGGTCTCCTGAGAAAGTAACATTGGAACAAAGACCCCAAGAAGATAAGGGAAAGAAACCAATGAACATCCAAAGAAGAGCATTTCAGGAGAAGGAATAGCACCTGCAAAGGCCCTAAAGCCGTGTACTCAGGAAATAGTAGAGGTGAGTGGATACCAATGAGCAAGGGGGTGAGTCACAGGAGACGAGGTCAGAGAGGTCTCTCTGCAGATTCACAGCCATGCAGGGCTTAGGAGGCTTGAGGATTTTGGATTTTCCTCAGAGCAATCTGCAGAGTCATCAGATGGTTTTGCCTCAAGCCTTTTCCATTTACTGCACATACCTAGGATTTTTCCCCTATGTGTCTGCAGCCTACAGATCTAGACTAGGTGATACTGATTCAAATGACATAGAAGTGCAGGCTGTCATCTGACACTTGGTCCTGCTCAAAGGTCCAGAAGTCCTGTCCCCTGGGAGCAACATCCTTAAGGTTGCTGCACTTGGTTAACCCCGTGAGCCCCCAAAACTAAAAGGGGGTTCGAAAAGAAACAAAACAGTTTCTGTCTTCAAGTTTAGAATCCAGTTAAAAATCAAACACACACACATACACACACACACACACACACACACACACACTTTGGGATGCTTGCACAGCAACCTATGGACAAATGTAAAACTTAATAATACCACCCTATGCCATACCGCATGTATAGTTTTTTTTATAGTCTCACACGCAAATCTTTTATCAACCCTTCAAAGTAGTTATAGCCATGAAGACCTTACAGGTAAAGAAAGTGGTGAGCTTTAATAACTTCTCCAACAGGGTCCAGCTAATTAACTTGTACAGAGTCAGAATTTGAACCCAGATCTTCAGAGTCTAAGGTCCTCGACTCTTGGCACTGCTCCACAGCAGGGCCATCGTTAGCAAGCAAGTACATACGTAAGGGACTACCTAAATAGGAGTAATCAGAATCTCGTCAAAGTAACCAGATATTCTTAGGAGGACAAGCTTTGAGCCAAGTCTTAAATATGGAATGGATGTGGATTGGCATCCTGGAAAAGGGCAGGGTTCCTGGGTATGGGAGTAGTCTGAGTAGAGACACAGATGGGTATCTTATGAAGTTAAATGATGGAAATAGCAAACAGATCAGGTAAGGGACATTTTAGGAAGTGACTGAAGATTATGTAGAGAGGGGTCTCACTCTTTTCTTCTTGACCTCTCCACCCAGAACACCCATAATCCCTTTTCTCTCCAGGTTCTCTTATCATCAGGGAACTTCTTAGGCTCCCTCATGAGTTTCTCCTCCCTTTTTGACACCTTTAATGAGACCTATTCTCATTTCTGCCTGCCAAATGCTTGTCTACTCTGGATGCCACTCTATCAATTTGGAGAGTTCTAAAGAACATGGATGCCTGGATCCCATTCCCAACATTCTAATTTTATAGGTCTGTGGTGTGACCCAAGCTATGTGGCTTCTTAAATGCAGAATTTAGTAAGTTCCCCCAGGTGGTCCTAAGGCACAGCCAAGGACGAGAACCACTGTACTATACCTTCTTCCTGCTCAATCTCATCTCCTCTTGAGGTTGCAATCACTTTATTCCTAATGATGGCTTCCAAGTTTCTATCTCCAGCCAGATTTCTCTCCTGAGTTCCAGACCTATATGTACTACTGACTCTTGGACCTCTTTATCTAGGTGTCTCACAGGCATCTCACACTGAAAGTTTTCAAAATGGAACTCCTCCTTTTATGTCCCTCTCCCTGTAAATAGCTTCACTGTCTGTCCAGCTGCTCAAGCCAAAAACCCAGACCTCCTCCTGACTCCTTCCTCTTCCTCACCTTTGATATCCAATACGTCAGCAAACCTTATGGATTTCTGCTTCCTTAAATCTTTCTGATTCAAGTGGTTTTCTCCAGTCCAACTGTAAATACCTTAATTCAGGCCTTCGTTTCTCACCTGTTTTACTGCAATGGCTACCTAAGTGATTGATCTCTCCTATATGACCTTCCTCCAATCTATTCTCAATGCTTCTGCCATAATGTCCTCTCTAAAATGTAAATCTGCTTATGTCATCATGTCATCTCCTGCCTAAAATCCTATAATAATGACTCTCTATAGTCATGGGATAAAGTCTACATTTCTTTTGCCCACAAAGTCCTTCATGATCTCCCCTGTTTAGCTTTCCCAACCCCACCCCATCCCTCCCGATCTCACACCCTACACCCAACTTGTCCTACAGGATTCTGCATAAGCATCACCTTCTCTAAGCTGTCCTCCTTCAGCCCACTATGTGGGTGAGGTGCCCCTTCAATGTGCTACCATGACTCCCTCTATCATAGCCTTTATTATCCTGGATTAAAATAATGGGCTGACCCCATGACTCCCTGACCACATTGTAATCTCCTCAAAGCCTTGGACCATGTATCATCCCTCTTTGTATCCCCAGTTCTTCGCACATCACAAGTGTTTAATTAAGGTTTGTTGAGTAAATGAATGAATGCATGCATGGACAAGGTCAGCAGGCAAAGAGAACTGAACAACCATTTGACAGTTGTACATTAGGAATAGGTTGTCGCTTAATCAGAAAAATGACATAATGAAATAGTATTTGAGGAAGAATATTTTGATAATAGATTATGGTATAGCTTGGTCACCAGATAGTAGGACATTGAGCAAATCACTAAACCCGACAAGCACCAGTATCTTCATCTAAAAAAAATACAACTAAAAACAAAAATGGAACATTATTACCATGGTGCATATTTCATAAGGCTGTTGCAGGCAGAAAATGAAATCAAATTTGTCAAAACTTTCTGAAGCCATAAATCACTATACAAATGCAAGAAACTATAATTATGTAAATAAGAAGAAGTGTGACTACCAATGAGTGTTTAGTAAAACCCAAAACAGCAGGGCATAGCTGGAAAGTGCGGGCTCAATGTCAGTTCCACCCCTTCACTGTCATGGGACCTTGTGCAGGTCACTTGACTTCTCTATGCCTACTTTTCCTCATCTGCAAAATATGATTACCACACTCATGGGTTTATTGTGTTATTTTTGGATCTAGTATAGGGCATGACAAATGGAAAGCATTCAATAAATTATAGTTCTTCCCTCCTGAGCAACCACTCTGCCCTTATCCCTGTGAGATATTATCCCAAGCCTCTGACAAGGACTAGAGCCCAGAGAAAAGGAGGGTAAGTGGAGAGCTGCACTAACCAAGACGTGTAAAGTACTTAGTCTAACAAGAGAAGGAAAACCCTTTGCAACCAAGTGAGAACCATAAGGCGATAATGGGCTAAATGATGCCTTAGGTAAATGAATTACGTCAAAGATTAGCAACAGATGGGAGGAGGCAACAAAATAGCTTTGGAACCTGATTTCTAAGCAGACAAGTCCAATGGACTAGATGGTGTGGGGTCTGGGAGTGAGGTCAGGGAAGAAGAATCCTTCACTCACATCCCTCTCTCCCTTGTGCTCATGATTCACCCTGTGGCTACAAGCTCTGTCTCCAACTCATCCTTAAGAAAATGAGCATCAGGATAATATTAGCATAGTGAAAGAAAACTGAAATGTTTGGGCTCCTGACGGCAAAAAGTCGCTGAGATGACAGATCCTGATAATCTGAAATAAAGACAGGTTACAACGCCAGTGCTGGATTGGCTGGGCACATGGTAAGAAAGGCCAATGCAAGGACAGATTTCCAGCAAACGTATCTGAGTTTCAGCAAGTGGGTGCTTGGCAAGGTTTAATGAAGAGACTTTGCCTGAATCCTGACATGAATGAGATTTAATGCAGAACTATGAACTAATCAGACTGAACATCCCACAATAACAGAAGCTGATGATCAACTGATAGGTAAAGGACACAGAGCACAAGCCTCACAGCATTCACGGTGCTTTCCAGGACAGTCAGATCCTGTACTCCAGGGGTCCTCAAACTACGGCCCATGGGCCACATGCAAATACAAATATTGTATTTGTTCCCGTTTTGTTTTTTTACTTCAAAATAAGATATGTGCAGTGTGCACAGGAATTTGTTCATAGTTCTTTTTTTTTAAACTGTAGTCTGGCCCTCCAACGGTCTGAGGGACAGTGAACTGGCCCCCTGTTTAAAAAGTTTGAGGACCCCTGCTATACTCTGTGAAAGCTGGAGTCTTGCAAAGGCCCCTGGGCAGTTCCACACACAGGAATCTTCCAGGCCTTGATTCTCTCCTCATGGATCTTTTCCCTGGATTCTGCATTTAGATACTAAGAGAAGAACATGGGGAACCTTAAAAAAAATCCTCCTCTTGTCCAGCCATTATGGCTGTCCTCATGGATCTTTTCCCTGGATTCTGCATTTACATACTAAGAGAACATGGGGAACCTTAAAAAATCCTCCTTTTGTCCAGCCATTATGGCTCAGTGGTTGAGCATCGACCCATGCAAGAGGTCACTGGTTCGATTCCTGGTCAGGGCATGTGCCCAGTTGCAAGCTTGACCCTCAGCGGGGGATGTGCAAGAGGCAGCCATTGATATTGATGTTTCTCTGTCATCTATGTTTCTATCTCTCCCTCTCCCTTCTCTCTCTAAAATCTAAAAACAAAACAAACAAAAAACACCTTTCTTTTCTAAAAATCCTCTTCTTGCCTTTTTTCCTATAAGCTGAAAGCACTTTGTAATTTATGATCTCATTTTCCTCCCACCCCAGGAGGAAGGGAGGAAGCAGGAGTCATTATCCTAATTTCAGAGATAGACACCAGGATCCAGAGATTTTAAATGACTCACCTAAGGTCAGAGAGAATACCAGTGTCTGAGCTGGGCCCACAGCAGGAACTCTCCTTCTCCTCTTCCCA
>NW_006285129.1:1519413-1531884 GCF_000327345.1 Myotis davidii | reverse complement strand
CCCCGCCCGCCCCAAGTTCCCAATTTACCAAATGGCCAGCCAGATCTATTTAAATATGAACAATTCCTAAAGAAGACACATTCCTAAAGAAGACCCCCTGACACTACTGTGTATAAAAAGGATCCCAGTGCACAGTTCTGGGAGAAAAGTTGGTGGGGCTAGCACAAGGCCATTCTAACTATGTTAAAAAATTCTTGGCATAAATGATTTCAAGATGCTGTTCATAATATAACCTACTGGATCTGCACTCCTAAGACCTCTATAGTAATTTATGTCCCAATACATACCCTATAATCAAAACTTACCTATTATAGTACAGTTGGCATAATTGAACAGGGGGAAAAAAAAAGTTCAGGTCAGAAGATATCTGGCTCATTTCCTGGCCTTGGGTCCAATTCATGCCTAGTAGGTTTATGCAGTAAAGATATTTCACCCCAAATGTGTTTCCCATAACTCCACAGGGCAAATGAAGCCCATGAGGAGCCACAGAAAGAAGGAAGGGGACTGTGTGCTGCCTGACTGAATGGGGCCTGTTGAGAATCTCTGAGCTCGAATTTCCTCAGGGGTATTCCGTGGAATGACACTGCCAGAAGGTAGCACAGGGACAAAATAGAGTTGGTGGTCAACAAGTTTCAGACATGATTTACGCTTGAGTCCTCCCTTGGAAACTCACAATACATATGAGGCTTTGAGACGTCCCGCTGTGCAAGAAAAATAAAAAATTAATACGTAACATTTCAGTTTGCTTAACCCCGAATTTCCAAAATGAGTTAACATTAGAGCCTGAAGTACCTGAATGCCTAGGAAGACCCCACGAAACTAATGCTTTAACGAGAAACCCTCTGGAGAAGAAGAGGATGTCGTAATGCCACCTCCAAAGGAAAGAGAGGGATCTGAAGCTTCACACATGGTGTGCAATCAGCATGGTGAGACCTACCCACCACTTGGATCCTTCTCTAAATGCCTGGAACTTGGAATCACTCCTTCAAGACCAAGTTCTCTCTAGAGAGCAGGGGAAAAGATGGCACATAAGAAAGGGAGAGCCAAAGGAGAACAATGTTGGAGGTATCACATTTCTTGATTTTAAACTATATTATAAAGCTATAGTAATCAAAACAGGATAGTACTGGCACAAAAACAGACACATAGATCAATAGAACAGAATGGAGACCCCAGAAGTAAACCCACACTTATATTGTTATATCATATCAATTAATCTATGACAAAAGAGGTAAGAATATACAATGGGGGAAAAGATAGTCTTCAATAAATGGTGTTGAGAAAACTGGATAGCTACATGCAAAAAACTGAATGTGGGAAAGATTGACTAAAGGACTTATATGCATGCATAAAAGCATAACCAATGGGCATAAGCAATGGACACAGACACGAGGAGGGTGGGGGGAATATAACCAATGGGCATACATATGTAATGCCTTAATCAATAAAGAAAAAAGAAAATAAAGAAAAAAGAAAAAGAAAAAAAACTGAATGTGAACCACTTTCTTACACTATATACAAAATAAACTCAAAATGGATTATATAGGTTGTCCCAAAACTGTATATACACACTTTGAATAATTATAAAGGCAATATTTATTAAAATATATTTCATTTTCAAAACTGAGCTAACAGCTCTTAAAGTATGTACATATTTTGGGGGATACCCTGTAGACTTCAATATAATACCAGAAACCATAAAACTCCTAAGAGAAAACATAGGTAGGAAACCGTTTAACATCCATCTAAGAAATATTTTTTTGGTTATGTCTCCCCAGGCAAGGACAACAAACGCCAAAATAATATGATTACATTAAACTAAGAAGCTTTTGCACAGCGAAGGAAATCATCAACTAAATGAAAAGGCAACCCACTGAATGAGAGAAGATACAAACGATACATCAATAGGGGTTAATATCCAAAAGATATAAATAACTATTGTACACCTCAAACTCATATAAGGTTGTAATGCCAACTATACTTTAATATTTTCTTAATATTAATTTAAAGGAAAGGGGGAGAACCGCAGACGGGAAATAGGCATGACTCGGTTCTTCTACATTTGATTTATCAAATTCTCACTGAATGACAAATTTCAAACAACATGTCTTACTACCTTCCAGATGCCCAACATGTTATTTCGTTAGCTCTAAGTTTCCATGGCTCCCACATAAACAGATCAGCCTAAAGGAGAAGACCACATCTGGCCAATCCAGCCAGTCAGAACTCCAGCTCAGCCGCTGGGTGACCTCTGGCAGAACCCTTAAATTCACTGTGGCCCTGCTTCCATATCTTGAAAGCAGAGGTGGCAGCCCTTTCATCAGGCTAGGCAGGATGGGGAGAAGAAGATCATAAAATCCTTTGCAATGCATTCATGGTCCTATAAAAGCTTAATGATTATAATCAAGCTGGGGCTAGCAGTCTGCTAGGTCTGCACATGACATTCAGCAGTCACTGCGCTGGTATCTGATAACAGGATGCTCTCAGCCCCAGTGTTTCCATGAGCTGCACAAACTGGTCTTGGCCAAGTCAGGTTTCTTCACACAAAACTGTCAGGGGAAAAACATTGCTGAAGTCAAGTCATCTTGATCTAATCATCATCGTGTCTCATTGGAGACAAGATCCTCCCAGCCTCCTAACGAAGACCATGAACTTCGGTATACCTGTGGCAGACTGAGGGGACCACCTTCAGGAAACAGACACCTGCTTCAGAGGGCCACCCACTGTACAGCATGTGCTTGTCCTAACCACATCAAAGGGGGCAAAGGCATTACCTGAACTATGATGCGGGAGAGGGATAAGGGAAGATCTTTTAACTTTCCATATCAACGTATTGTAAGTCCACATAGGCAGCAGACTTACAGGAGTAGTGTTGGATGGATTGGTCAGGAGTTTGGGTTTTAAAGTCAGATGTATCTGGATTCAGACAGCAGTTCTTCCATTTGCCAACTTCTTTGACCTTAAGTAAGTCATTTTGTTACTAGAGAGCCGCCCGCGTCGGAGGGGGCTTTCACCTCTTTGGCTCTGAGAAAGAATTCACACGAGTGACAGAAAGCAGTGTTGAAGCAAAGCAAGCAAATTTATTAAGGAAGCAAAGCCATTGGATTTATTAAGAATACACTTGGCATAAAGCACAAGTGGACAACTCAGTTAGTTCTGAGCGCCCCACCTGGTGGGTGGGGGTTCAAGGGTTTTATCCTGTTTGCCCCTATAGGTTTCAAAGTTCCCCTGCTGAATACCTTAGGCAACAGGCTAGATTTCAAGGTGATTTCATCTTGGCAATCCCAAGACTGCTGACTTCTTTGTTCAGTAGGTGAGATAAACTCCCCTTTCTACCTCCTCTTCCCCTCCTCTTCCCCTAGCAGCTATCTATCCTACCTAACAATTTAATATCTCAAAGTCTCCGTTTTCCCCTCTACAGAATGGGAATGATCATGCTTACCAAAATTGGTTAAGAATTAAATGAGAGGACAGTTATTTGTCATTTCTGGCTTAGGTGGTGATGATGATGATGATGATGATGATGATGATGATGATTACAAAAACAAACAAAAAAATAGGTTCCTCACCACATGCCATATAGAGAGGCCAAAACTCTACTAAACTGGACAGAGGTAATCTCTTCTCCATCTTTGCATTCTCAGTACCTGGGCCAGTGCTCAGTAAGTTTGATTAGACTAAATTGATTGTATGATGCTGAGTGCAAGAATTAGGCTGAAAAGTAGCAGATGCTTGGATTAGAAAGATGAGGCCTCCTTCATGAGCCATTGTTTAAATATGGACAAAACTAGTCCAGTTAGCCTCACCTAGACTGGTGCCTAAGCAGTTTTCCTCGCTGACACAAATTCTGCTTATTCAAGTCCTCATTTGAATAATAATAGCAGAGGAAGCTCAGACTGGTTCAGGTGATACTCTTGGAATTGCTTGTAAGATATAGATATGAAACCAGCCCTTTGGCAAAAGTAATTTCTTTTTCCCAACCTCTGTTTTTAATCTCTCCAAAAGAAAGCACTGACCAGGCCAGTGTAGACAGAACTAGCATACTAGTTTTAATATCATTACTCTTGTCTTTCTCATCCTCACTCCCATCCCTTGCATACTGACCACCATTCTAGCTATCTATTCTACCACCCATTCCATACTCCCAGTAAGATTTTAAAGAAGTAAAATTGTGCCCTCTCTTCTGTCTTATGGATCATTGTGACTTCTTTCACGTGTTCCTTTTCTATCCCTTCTCTTCCTCCTAATCTCCCATCAAAAAGTGGCTTCTTTTTCTGAACTCTTAAAGGGCTACTTTCTGATCAGGTCTTGTATATATGACACATAAATGCAATTCATTCATTCTTTCAACCAACAAATATTTCCTGCGTGCCTGCTCTATGACAGGCTCTGGAAATTCAATAGCAAACAAAACAGATATGGCACCTGCTTTCATAGAACCTACATCTTATTGTACTCAATTCCTTCCTAAATGAATAAATGGGTGGTTAAACCCAACATCTCTTCTGTATGGTCAACCTTTGAAAGAACCAAGGAGATACTGCCCTTGACCAAAGAGTGATAGAATCTTCACTATAATCTGACTGGTTAACTATCTCTTTCTCAAAATATACTTTGTCCATTCTATTCCCCAGCTTTCTTCACAGTGTCTGCAATGCTTCCCTACTCCACTTGTCCTGCCTATAATTCACTCATCCTATCCAGAATAAGACCCATAACCTCCCAGAAGCCCTCCCAAACTACTTTGGCCATCAGTGGTACCTTCCTTCTTCAACCTGTAGACGTATTTTGAGTGGTAGAGTGCTTGTGAATTATAATCTAACTTCACAATTATATCATACTCTCTGAATTCCTGAGGTGGTATATTTTCCAATGTTCTAGTAGTCCCTTTCTCCTAGTGCAGTACCTTCGGTTTAGCAGGTTTTAGCAAAAGTTTTAGATTAGCTGAGTAGCAAAGCCCTCTGAACATTCATGGGATAGGTGAGGGTACATAAATCACTATTCTAAGGCATGCATTCAAAGACATTCAAAAAGTTTTGCACCTTGAAAAGCATAACAGAAAGGACCCCCAAATCTAATCTTGAAATGCAGGGCAGGGCAAAATGATGTTGATTATGCAAAACACGGTTTGTTCTTATGTTATTATTATTTATTAATGATTGTATTATTTTCTATCTGTGCACCTACTTTTGCCCACCCTGTATATGGGCACTGAAAGAAGGGATTACATTAATACAAGAAAAAACTGACTTTTTGCCCTATAAGAAGCTATCATCACTCCCCATTTGTAACACCCTATAGAAACTGTGCTTCACTGTCAAGGCCCAATTTGTGCTGCTGAACGCCCTTGCTCGTGTAACTTGGGAGATGCTTTCCAATGATGTGGTTCCAAATGAGCCTTTATTTTTTTAAAAAAAAATGTATTTTATTGATTTTTTACAGAGAGGAAGGGAGAGGGATAGAGAGTTAGAAACATCGATGAGAGAGAAGCATTGATCAGCTGCCTCCTGCACACCCCCTACTGGGGATGTGCCTGCAACCAAGGTACATGCCCTTGACCAGAATCAAACCCGGGACTCTTCAGTCCCCAAGCCAACGCTCTATCCAGTGAGCCAAACCGGCTAGGGCTAGATGAGCCTTTCATGGTGTGCCCTCTGCCCAGATCTGACAGCAAGCCAGCGGAGAGCCCAGAGCTAGGACAGACACCCAGAGAAGCTGGGTTCACAGCACTCTTTACCTGCAGATAAGGAAAAGCCTCAAAAACATGTATCTGAAAAGTTCCAATTACACATCTGACAGAACAGCTAAAAGGCTAAGGCAACTGTCTATTGTGCAACTTCATTAGTGAGTTTTAAGGTTTAAAAGCTTTAAGCTTATTTAACTTCATCACGCTTAAGAAGTACCCTGCCAGGTGCAACATAAAGGAAGTAATATGCCTTCTTGTCTTCTAGAAGTATTGACCCCTAGCAATTCTCCTGCTTCTGCTCTTTTACAGCCTAGAATGAAATTTTTAATTCCCGATGATACTTTGATAGTTATCTTCTATGTCTTTCATCTCCTTTCTCTTGGAATTAAACTTTTATTTTCAGAGTTTAAGGTGTTCAATTTTTGAATAGATAACTCATTTACATGGTTAAAATGTAAGGAAGTATACAGTAAAAAGGTACTTTCCCATCCCTCTCCCTGCAGGTTAGTTTTTTTGTGTGTGTTATTAGAAAAAATATCATAGCCCAGCCAGCGTGGCTCAGTATCAACCTATGAACCAGGGGTTCATGGTTCGATTCCTGGTCAGGTCTTTATTTTTGGAATTAAATCTTCTTATCACACCATCTTCCACTCGAAACCATCTGTGCCTTCTGGTAATAGGTTCAGTGCTTTGCACCGTGCCTGGTGTAGAATGGGAGACTCTAAATGCTTGTGAATCAAAAGAGACTACTGTGGGAAGAAGAGAGAAATGAACAGGCTGTCTTCTGCTTCTCCACTAATACTATGAACTGGGTCAGATCCTCCTTGAGGCAAAGGGACAAGGACTTTGGCCTCCCAAAGTCCCTTCAACCCTATCCCATTTCAAGTGGTTTTGAGGATGGGATGGGAAAGGGACATTTTGTTTCTCAATAAATTTCCACCTTTTGCTATAAAAAAAAAAAAGTAGAAGAGAATCAGAAATGAAGACAGGAAGGCGACTGAAAGAAAGATACTGTGTAGAAGAAAGGGGGGTGCAGACTCCAGAGAAGCATGCACCTGTCTGGAAGGGAGGGGTCAGAATGAAAGCCACTGAAATTTCTAGACATTCACACGCACAACCTCGTTCCACTCCCATACTTACTTGAAGGTGGGATTCAGGGTGCGAAACACTCAGATTAGGATTCAATAACTGTACCATGACGCAGGCGATGACTGAACGCCTGGGCCTGGAGGACACATCCCCAGCCAGACTGGCACATGCCTGCTTTTGCTGAAAGTGCTCTTTCCATATTTGGGAGGCCATGACCTTTACTTATGCAACCTAAAGCATCTACTGCGTGCAAAGCCTTAGTTCCCAACGTCCTTTATGTTAGGCCTTCTTATCAGAAGGAAAACCTCTCTCACAAAGTTTTTTTGTTGTTGTTTTGTTCTTTTGATACAAATCCTCATCTCATCCCAAAGAGTGACTTACCATTTGACTAGGAACAGATCTAAATCCAAGAAAATAGAAAACGTCACACAGCACCTCTACCTTTGAAAAGCTATGGCCCTTCTTCCATATGGCAGCTGTCAACCTTTTCATCTGAGACACCAAAAAAAAATCTCCACAGCCCAATCAAAAATGCCTGCTTCCTTCATTCAGAGTATTCACCAAAATACAAAAAATTAAGGGTCCCCCCCCCCCATTCAGTGTGTCTTTTGCCAAATCCCAAAGCTCTGTGAAACTGAGGAGCAGCTGCTGGTTAGGAGAAAGATACAGTTACAGAACAGAGAAAACAGAGCACTTAACATCTATGGCCACCTCACTGGCAAAGAGAGCCAGGAGCTCTCTGCTATTCTGGGTGACAGCTGGAGTGGGCAGAAGGTGGAAGTGCCCTCCGGTGCTCACCCGTGCTCAGTCACCCTGTATGACATGATGTAAGATGGAAAAGCATCTGCTGACTCTCCAAGGTAATAATTACCACCAGGGTGGGGGTATAATTAAAGTAAGGGTAATTTACCTTAAAGAAGATAAAAATTAAGAATTATTAATGATCATAATAATTAGCCCTTTTATATCTAAGAGTCACAAAATGCTTTACAAGCTATAATTATCACAGCTCCCCTCTGAGGAAGGGATTCATATCTTACAGCTCCTCACTTAACAGAGGGGTGAAGCGATGGGCATGGAGGAGGCAGAGACGGGTGAAGTAATGCTTCCTCTGTCATCTGTCCTGTAAGTAGCAAAACTAGAAAGAGGCCCCAGAAGGGCTGACTCCCATAATGGTACGTGCCCTCATCCTCGGGCCATCACCCAAATCACAGAACTCAATCCCAGATCAAGCGACTCATCTCATTCAAACTTGGCCATTTAAACTGTGGCAGTGTAATAAAATTACATCAGATCAGCAAGGATTTTACTAAACACCTGCTAGAAATAAAAGATACAGCATTGCCTCCAAGGAACTTAAAACCTAATCAAGAAAACAGAGCAAGCACCCATTAAATTAGAGGAAAAATATGGAAATTACACATTAATTAATGCTGGGTTGTATGATGCTGACTATGCATGCTGTGGAAAGAAATTTTTTTAATTGGAAGATTGTTATATGGAAAGGTCAAGGAAGGTCTGGGAGGGCAGATGGAATTTGCATGGGGCCTCAGAGAAAATACAGTAGATTTTGGATGGGCAGAGGTGGGCATGGGTCAGTGAGTAAGAAGAAACAATAGAAAAACTTGAAAGGTTTAACACATAATTTTAAAGAAAAGGTCTTCATTGGAGAGGTATTTCGAGAACTCACCAAAGAATCTTACTTTTTATAAAGCCATCTTAAAGTCATTCCACTTGAACATTTTCCCAGAGTTCCATGTCATGGCCCGTAGTGGGCTCTGGAAAAGCTCATTAGACTAAGAACAACACTAGCACCTTCTCTGCTTTATCTAAATTTTCACAATAAGGCCAAGACAGGGTTTGATCCTGGTCAAATACCGCAGAATGTCAAGTCTATTATCTACTTTTTCCGGATTCTGACCAGAGAAAATGGGAAAAGAGCCTTTGAAAGAGTTGAAGACCAGGAAAACCTGGTACTTTGTTAGTTCTATTTATTAACCCAGCAGAGCTCCACGCCAAGAGATTTCAAGCATGGATGAGGCTTCAGGAATGAATGATATAACTTTTATTTTCTCTTTTCAATTCTTCTGTAATAAAGAGCTCACATCTCAAAGCCAAGTATCAGTACAATACTGTAGCTATGCTCTGAACCCACTGGCATTAATCCTTGATAAAGAAGGATATTCTTACATAATGGAGTAGGAGTACATGGGTCATTCCTGGGTCAGTCAGGAACGTTCTCTGACCTTTCGGTGCCTCAGTCTCCAGTCTTATAAAAGAAAGATAATGAGGCCTTTTATCTATAAAGAAGATGAAGATGCTCAGATTATACAAACACCATTCTTTTTTGATGAACCACAATGAGTGGACACTGCCTCATTTCAGGGATTCTCAGTTGGTCTTTCAAAAAAATGGACTGAACCAATGTCAGTACTTGATTATTTTCTACATTCTCTGGTTTTGGATGGGCAGAGGTGGTGTCCCAGGGCATGACATTTTAAATATCACTTAAAATGATATGTTTAAATAATGGTACTGTGTTAAATAAAAGAACATTACGTAGCAACAAGGGCCCCTTCATTAGAAGAATATCAAACCTGACTTTAGAATTTTAGCATTTGAATCTACTTACAATCTTTCTGATGTTGGACCAAGAGCAGCAAGGCAGACAGGCTAATTCTCTTAGGTTAATTCAGATTTTTTTAATATATTCCCTTGTGATATCCTGACTTTAAATGAGAATGGATAAGAGAGCCATCACTGGATTTAAGATCTAGCTTCATTCAGAGTGGGGAAGGAGGTTTTTGTTACGGTGAATGCAGTTTCGGCCTTCTTCTGCTGCTGCTGCTTCTGCTTCTGCTGCTTCTTCCATTTTGTTTTGTTTTTGGTGGAGGATGCGGGCATTTTCTTAAGGCTCTTTGGAAGCATTTCCCTTTTGGATTTGCGTCTATATTTTATTTTCTTGCTCAAACATGATTTTGGAATGATTAATATCTTCCCTTTGTTCTCATAGAAGCTAAGGAATGTCTGGTCCTCTTTTGACTACTTTGACTATAGTAAGGTAATGGAATCAAACAAATGCATCCCACCACCTGAGCTAAGGTTCCTCACAGACTACACAGAGGTGGATAAAAAGAGAACCAGACATAGGCAGGGTTTGTCCAGAGAATTCCTTGGAGGACACTCATAACAAAGGCTCATATGCACCCTGGATGGTGGTGTTCAGTGGTTAGAGTGATGGCCCATGCACCAAAGGGTGCCAGGTTTGATTCCTAGCCCCAGGCAGGGCACAGGTGGGAGGCAACCAATTGATGTGTCTCCTCATATCGATGTTTCTCTGAGGATTTTTGTTTTTTTAAGGCGCATATCCTCCGTGAGAGATAGAGGTTTCATGGTGATTTGTGGTTGCAGTGCTCATGACAGTTCTATCCTAGAATTTGAAGATGAAAATAACTGAATAAAACCCAAAACAGAAGGTAGACGTGGGGAGAGAAATCTTTACTCTTCACTAAGGAGCTGCTACATCAAGTTTGCTAAATGATTTCAAGAAAAGTGACAATTCTAGGAAAAACCCTAGATCACAGAAGTGATCAGGCTAACAGTTGCCTTCCCATCACCTATCATTTCCACTTTCTTCTCCCCCCACCTCTGGGAGGGCAGCAAACAAGGAGTCAAATAGAATTCAATTCCATCATCATTTGGACCAATCTGCACCTAAAGGAAGAGTCATCAAGATTTAGGCTCCAAATTCCATTCCATTGAAGGACCCTACAGAGTCTCCTCAAAATTTACTTGCCTCTGTTGGACAAAGGAGGAGACCAAAATGCCAAAAGCCACTGAATCATTTCATAGTCTCCATAAACGTATTTTGAACCAAAGGTTCATAGAGTCTGAAATGTAAGGGTGGGAGTCACTGACAACCAAGGACAAAATCCAGTTCCTTCCAATAAAACAGCACTGGGGTTTGCATATGATCTCCAGGGTTGAGAAAGGCCCGGCAGACAGAATGGGCGAGTGACTGATTATCTTAATGCAATTCCAGGAGAAGCAGAGTCAAGTGCTTCCGTGTCATAATCATTAGTGACTTGAGCTGAGCAGGATGATTATATCTTTAAAAAAAAAACAGATTACACCAGCTCTTTTTCTCCAGGGGCATCAATATGTTAATGAGAAAAAAGAGCAAGCTTCATTTAGATGTAACATCCCTACGAAAGAAATTTGACAGATTTCAAATTCTCTTGTAAATAATTTAATGAAACATTTTTAAACTAACACCCAAAATTGTTTACTAAGAAGACAATCCTCAACTATAGGAAAATCATTACAAGATCCAAGAATATAAGTGCAATTTTTCCCCATTTGCATTTTAGAGAAGAAACTAAAATCAATTCCTTATATCCTTTCATTGTCCTAGAATTGTTTCAGATGGGGGCTATACGCAGCTCCCCGGGGACTGTCACATCCCAGAGAGAAATTAACTAGTTCTCATTAGTTTATGTCAAAGTTTCTGTTTGACCCCAGCCTAAAAGTTAGATTTTTTTATATAGTAAATGGCTTAGAAGTTACTACTTTATAATAAAATCATAATTAAGATTCTGAACATTAATTTTTGTTTTATTTCATTTTAACAATTTAAAAAAATTAGAGATTCTGCCAAACATTCTATCCTTTCATGTTAGGTGGGGCCAGTACCCTGTCAGGAGGCAAGGTCTGTGAACCTCATGCCAAATAGGTACGTGAGCAAATAGTGAGATAAACAAACCATTTGTGGAGACAGAGGTGGAGCTGGGCTTGGTTAGGAATGAATCAGGCCATCCCACAGAGTGGGTGTCTCCTTTCCAAGTAGGTCTTCAGGGCACAATTAGAACCCCTATAAAAGACCCAGCTACCAGCTGCCCAGTACACTTGCCAGTGGTGTCAGCGAGCACTCGACTTCTCCCTCTCGTGAAGTGGGTAAGTCCCATTCAATGGGATCATGTTCTTCTGTATGATGCTTCATTTTCCAGTTGTTGTAGATGTTGGCAGGAGGGGGAGTATGGTGTGTGTGTGGGGGGGGGGGTCTATTGTGTCAGAAGACATCAGTATCTTACAGAGATGTCTAACTCCATGCCATCTTCTTATGGTTGGAGCCATTACTCAAATAGAGACTTGGTCTCCTCCCAAGGCTCTGAACTCTCTAAAGTATGTTTGCATGTCAGGGGTTGGAAGAGAAGTTATGTGTGACTCTGATGGGGTTCATCTTTCTAAAAACTGCTATCTCCAAAGTTTACCAACTCTTGGTTCTCTTTTTATATTGGTTCTGCCCAATATGGGCCATCTTCATGTAATTATGGTATCTGCAGTATTTCAAGTTGAGTAGTAACTAAAGAAGCCAGCTAGGTGAACCACTATTCTCACCCAGTCAGTGAAACCTCCCATCTATTTTTTTTTTTAACATTGATCTGCTCTTGGCTAAGTTCCATTTTTTATAATGCCAAGATTCAAAGGGTTTATTTGGGTTTAACAAAACTAACAATAAAACCAATGTTATTCAAATTTGTCCAGGTTCAATTTGACCCATCGACCCTGGTAGCCAGTCAGGAAGTACCTCTCAGGAGCTTTCAATAATTGAATATCTGTGATATATCTTAGTTAAAGCAGATAAAATGTACTCTTTGTTTTCTGCATTGCTTTATCTGAATTTTGCAATGCCACCC
>NW_006285129.1:1516025-1518384 GCF_000327345.1 Myotis davidii | reverse complement strand
ATTCACGTTTCTACATGAAGACAACAAAACTTCACCATACACCCTGCGATTTTCCTAATTGCTCTTATGTCTTTTGAGTGTCTGCATGTCGTAAAATGTATATTGTGCGAGAAAGTTTACTAGCTGTAAATGGTACATTTTAAAAAAAAAAACTTCTGTTTTTTTTTTTTTTTCATAGCGACCACATGATCCTGAAACGGTAGATTTGATCCTGGAACTTCTGGATCGCGACTGTAACGGGCTGGTAGATTTCAACGAGTACCTCCTGTTCATTTTCAAAGTGGCTCAGGCTTGTTACTACGCTCTGGCCGAGGCGTCCGGGCTGGAGGAGGAAGCTCCGTGTGAGGGGAAGGGGGCCCCGTTACTCGATCGCAGGCAAGAAGACCAAAGGAGGTTTGATCCCCGGGACAGAGAGTTGGAAGAAGCACGCTGGCAGAAGAGACAGGAACTAGAGAGGGAGCTCGCTGAGGAAGAGGAGCTGAGGGAGAAGCTGGAGAGGCGAGAGCAGCGGCTGCAAAGGCGAGAGCAGGAAGCGCGCCGCCAGGAGGAAGAGGAGCTGCAGGAGCGCAAGGGGCGGGCGCCCGAGGAGTTTCCCGACCAAGAGCGGAGGCGAGAAAGGCGGGAGCAGCGGGAGCAGCAAGAGCAGCGAGAGCTGGAGCGCGAGCGCCAGCGCCTTGAGGAGAAACTGCGGGAGCTCCAGGAAGAGGAGCAGCTACCCCGGCGGGAACGGCAAGAGCTGAGGGAGCTCCTGGAGGAGGAGAAGGAAGAGGTGGAAGAGCAGCTGCAGAGGCTTAGGCGCGGGCGCCAGGAGCCCTTGGAGCAGGAGCTGAGGCGGGAGCAGGAGCTCAGGCGAGAGCAGGAACCGCGCCTGGAAAAGAAGCTGAGGCGGGAGCGGGAAGAGAGGCGGGGAAGAGAGGCGCGAGCAAGAGCTCAGGCGGGAGCAGGAGCCGCTCTTGGAGCAGCTGAGGCGCGAGCAGGAAGAGAGACGTGAGCAGGAGCTGAGGCGAGAGCAGGAAGAGAGGCGGGAGCAGGAGCTGAAGCGCGAGCAACTGCTGAGGGAAGAGCAGGAGCAGGAGCTGAGGCGGGAGCAGGAGCTGAGGCGGGAGCAGGAACCGCGCCTGGAAAAGAAGCTGAGGCGGGAGCGGGAAGAGAGGCGAGAGCAGGAGCTCAGGCGGGAGCAGGAGCCGCTCTTGGAGCAGCTGAGGCGCGAGCAGGAGCTGAGGCGAGAGCAGGAACCGCGCCTGGAAAAGAAGCTGAGGCGGGAGCGGGAAGAGAGGCGAGAGCAGGAGCTCAGGCGGGAGCAGGAGCCGCTCTTGGAGCAGCTGAGGCGCGAGCAGGAGCTGAGGCGAGAGCAGGAACCGCGCCTGGAAAAGAAGCTGAGGCGGGAGCGGGAAGAGAGGCGAGAGCAGGAGCTCAGGCGGGAGCAGGAGCCGCTCTTGGAGCAGCTGAGGCGCGAGCAGGAGCTGAGGCGAGAGCAGGAACCGCGCCTGGAAAAGAAGCTGAGGCGGGAGCGGGAAGAGAGGCGAGAGCAGGAGCTCAGGCGGGAGCAGGAGCCGCTCTTGGAGCAGCTGAGGCGCGAGCAGGAGCTGAGGCGAGAGCAGGAACCGCGCCTGGAAAAGAAGCTGAGGCGGGAGCGGGAAGAGAGGCGAGAGCAGGAGCTCAGGCGGGAGCAGGAGCCGCTCTTGGAGCAGCTGAGGCGCGAGCAGGAGCTGAGGCGAGAGCAGGAACCGCGCCTGGAAAAGAAGCTGAGGCGGGAGCGGGAAGAGAGGCGAGAGCAGGAGCTCAGGCGGGAGCAGGAGCCGCTCTTGGAGCAGCTGAGGCGCGAGCAGGAGCTGAGGCGAGAGCAGGAACCGCGCCTGGAAAAGAAGCTGAGGCGGGAGCGGGAAGAGAGGCGAGAGCAGGAGCTCAGGCGGGAGCAGGAGCCGCTTTTGGAGCAGCTGAGGCGAGAGCAGGAAGAGAGGCGCGAGCAGGAGCCGCTTTTGGAGCAGCTGAGGCGCGAGCAGGAGCTGAGGCGAGAGCAGGAGCTGAGGCGGGAGCAGGAACCGCGCCTGGAAAAGAAGCTGCTGCGGGAGCAGGAAGAGAGGCGCGAGCAGGAGCTCAGGCGGGAGCAGGAGCCGCTCTTGGAGCAGCTGAGGCGCGAGCAGGAGGAGCGGCGAGAGCAGCAGCTGAGGCGGGAGCAGGAGTTGGCTGAGGAGGAGGCACTGCAAGAAGAGGCCCGTGAGCTGGGAGAGAGCCGTGCCGTGCGGTGGCAGCGGCAGCTGGAAAGCGAGGCCGAAGCCCGACAGAGCAAGGTCTACTCGAGGCCCCGCAGGCCCCGCAGGCAGGCGCCACTGAGGCGCCAAGAGCAGGAGGAAGAGGA
>NW_006285129.1:1514002-1515810 GCF_000327345.1 Myotis davidii | reverse complement strand
CGACCAAAAATGGAGGTGGCAACTAGAAGAGGAAAGCCAGAGACGCCGCCACACACTGTACTCCAAACCTGCTCTACGTGAGCAGCTGCAGCGCGAGGAGGAGCAGTTGCAGCGGGAGAAAGAGCAGCTGCTGAAGGAGGAAAGAGAGGAGAAAAGACGCCTTCAGGAAGAAGACAGAAAGTTCCGGGAGGAGGAACAGCTCCTCCAGGAACGGGAAGAACAGCAGCTGCGCCGCCAAGAGCTCCGCCAAGAGCGCGACAGAAAGCTCAGAGCGGAGGAACAGCTCCTCAAGGAACGGGAAGAACAGCAGCTGCGCCGCCAAGAGCTCGAGCAAGAGCTTCGCCAGGAGGAACAGCAGCTGCGCCGCCAGGAGCGCGACAGAAAGCTCCGAGCGGAGGAACAGCTCCTCAAGGAACGGGAAGAACAGCAACTGCGCCAAGAGCTCCGCCAGGAGGAACAGCAGCTGCGCCGCCAGGAGCTCCGCCAGGAGGAACAGCAGCTGCGCCGCCAGGAGCGCGACAGAAAGCTCCGAGCGGAGGAACAGCTCCTCAAGGAACGGGAAGAACAGCAACTGCGCCAAGAGCTCCGCCAGGAGGAACAGCAGCTGCGCCGCCAGGAGCTCCGCCAGGAGGAACAGCAGCTGCGCCGCCAGGAGCGCGACAGAAAGCTCCGAGCGGAGGAACAGCTCCTCAAGGAACGGGAAGAACAGCAACTGCGCCAAGAGCTCCGCCAGGAGGAACAGCAGCTGCGCCGCCAGGAGCTCCGCCAGGAGGAACAGCAGCTGCGCCGCCAGGAGCGCGACAGAAAGCTCCGAGCGGAGGAACAGCTCCTCAAGGAACGGGAAGAACAGCAACTGCGCCAAGAGCTCCGCCAGGAGGAACAGCAGCTGCGCCGCCAGGAGCTCCGCCAGGAGGAACAGCAGCTGCGCCGCCAGGAGCGCGACAGAAAGCTCCGAGCGGAGGAACAGCTCCTCAAGGAACGGGAAGAACAGCAACTGCGCCAAGAGCTCCGCCAGGAGGAACAGCAGCTGCGCCGCCAGGAGCTCCGCCAGGAGGAACAGCAGCTGCGCCGCCAGGAGCGCGACAGAAAGCTCCGAGCGGAGGAACAGCTCCTCAAGGAACGGGAAGAACAGCAACTGCGCCAAGAGCTCCGCCAGGAGGAACAGCAGCTGCGCCGCCAGGAGCTCCGCCAGGAGGAACAGCAGCTGCGCCGCCAGGAGCGCGACAGAAAGCTCCGAGCGGAGGAACAGCTCCTCAAGGAACGGGAAGAACAGCAACTGCGCCAAGAGCTCCGCCAGGAGGAACAGCAGCTGCGCCGCCAGGAGCTCCGCCAGGAGGAACAGCAGCTGCGCCGCCAGGAGCGCGACAGAAAGCTCCGAGCGGAGGAACAGCTCCTCAAGGAACGGGAAGAACAGCAACTGCGCCAAGAGCTCCGCCAGGAGGAACAGCAGCTGCGCCGCCAGGAGCTCCGCCAGGAGGAACAGCAGCTGCGCCGCCAGGAGCGCGACAGAAAGCTCCGAGCGGAGGAACAGCTCCTCAAGGAACGGGAAGAACAGCAACTGCGCCAAGAGCTCCGCCAGGAGGAACAGCAGCTGCGCCGCCAGGAGCTCCGCCAGGAGGAACAGCAGCTGCGCCGCCAGGAGCGCGACAGAAAGCTCCGAGCGGAGGAACAGCTCCTCAAGGAACGGGAAGAACAGCAGCTGCGCCGCCGGGAGCTCGAACAAGAGCTTCGCCAAGAGCGCGACAGAAAGTTCCGCGAGGAGGAACAGCAGCTGCGCCGCCGGGAAGGCCAGGAACAGCCCAGCCGGG
>NW_006285129.1:1507304-1507507 GCF_000327345.1 Myotis davidii | reverse complement strand
CCAAAAATGGAGGTGGCAACTAGAAGAGGAAAGCCAGAGACGCCGCCACACACTGTACTCCAAACCTGCTCTACGTGAGCAGCTGCAGCGCGAGGAGGAGCAGTTGCAGCGGGAGAAAGAGAAGCTGCTGAAGGAGGAAAGAGAGGAGAAAAGACGCCTTCAGGAAGAAGACAGAAAGTTCCGGGAGGAGGAACAGCTCCTCC
>NW_006285129.1:1483515-1507191 GCF_000327345.1 Myotis davidii | reverse complement strand
CCCGCCGCCGCCGCCAGGAGCGCGACAGAAAGCTCCGAGCGGAGGAACAGCTCCTCAAGGAACGGGAAGAACAGCAACTGCGCCAAGAGCTCCGCCAGGAGGAACAGCAGCTGCGCCGCCAGGAGCGCGACAGAAAGCTCCGAGCGGAGGAACAGCTCCTCAAGGAACGGGAAGAACAGCAACTGCGCCAAGAGCTCCGCCAGGAGGAACAGCAGCTGCGCCGCCAGGAGCGCGACAGAAAGCTCCGAGCGGAGGAACAGCTCCTCAAGGAACGGGAAGAACAGCAACTGCGCCAAGAGCTCCGCCAGGAGGAACAGCAGCTGCGCCGCCAGGAGCGCGACAGAAAGCTCCGAGCGGAGGAACAGCTCCTCAAGGAACGGGAAGAACAGCAACTGCGCCAAGAGCTCCGCCAGGAGGAACAGCAGCTGCGCCGCCAGGAGCGCGACCGAAAACTCCGTGAGGAGGAACAGCTCCTCCAAGAACAGGAAGAACAGCAGCTGCGCCGCCAGGAGCGCGACAGAAAGCTCCGAGCGGAGGAACAGCTCCTCAAGGACCGGGAAGAACAGCAGCTGCGCCGCCAGGAGCGAGACAGAAAATTCCGAGCGGAGGAACAGCTCCTCAAGGACCGGGAAGAACAGCAGCTGCGCCGCCAGGAGCGCGACAGAAAGCTCCGAGCGGAGGAACAGCTCCTCAAGGAACGGGAAGAACAGCAACTGCGCCAGGAGCTCCGCCAGGAGGAACAGCAGCTGCGCCGCCAAGAGCTCCGCCAGGAGGAACAGCAGCTGCGCCGCCAGGAGCGCGACAGAAAGCTCCGAGCGGAGGAACAGCTCCTCAAGGAACGGGAAGAACAGCAGCTGCGCCGCCGGGAGCTCGAACAAGAGCTTCGCCAAGAGCGCGACAGAAAGTTCCGCGAGGAGGAACAGCAGCTGCGCCGCCGGGAAGGCCAGGAACAGCTTCGCCGGGAACGCGACAGAAAGTTCCTTGAAGATCAACAGTTCCTCCGGGAACCGGAAGAACAGCTACTACGTCGCCAAGAAGAGCAGCAGCTGCGGGAGGAGCAAGAACTGAGGCGCCGGCAGGAGCGGGAGAGGAAATTCCGGGAAGAAGAGCAGCTCCGCCAGCTGGAAGAGGCGCAGAGGCGCGGCCGAGGCTGGGAGGAAAAAGATAAGGGCCGGCAGCAGATTCTGGAGTCTGGCAAGCGTCCGTTTGCCAGTGTCCCGGTGCGCTCCAGCCCTCTCTATGAGTACATCCAAGAGCAGAGGTCCCAATACCGTCCTTAAGAAATGCCGCCATATCCCGACACTTGCCAAAGCTTCAGCAAAGGAAAATGGGAAACACTGGGTACCAGATGACTCAAGTGTTTTTGGTTGTGGGAAAACTCTGTTATGTTAGAATGCCTTTTTTTCCAAAATCTTAAACTATACTCATTTCATGTACTTTGTACTTCTACCTTTTAGTCTTCCTCGAGTAATTCTTTACTGCAGGATGTCTTTACTCTTTGGTGCAGATGTGGTGTGCATTTTTAAAAACAGGTCATTTAATTTGTTTAAGGAGTTTTGTTTGGGGAACATGTTAATTTACTGCTTTCAGAAGTAACAAGAACAATCAGATGTGAGAGTCAAAAGAATCGGGTCTGTTTTTTAAATGGTTGACGTATCTTGTGGAGAATTTAGATATTTTTTAGTGTTCAAGTTGGTATTTCTTCTTGGGCCTAAATTACATTTATATTTACCTCCAAATAACCTCTCATGTTTTTGGCATAATTAGCATAGATTGTGAAAGGGGACTGGATTTTTACTGTATGGAAACTGACTTCTACAGAAACTGACTTCCATGTGAAAGTAGTCCATAATTGGGAGAAATCTCTATTAACATTTAGCTTTAAAACTTAGAATTTGATTTTTTTTTACACTTGACTCCATAAACACTTAAAAATCTCATAAAGCAAAAGTAAGGTGTTTCTCAAAAACTCCAGAACTCAAATTTTAGAACTGTTTTTGCTGTAGTCTATAGTCCTCGGTTCTCTTCCCCCAATCTTTGATAAATTTCAGAATATTACTACCTTTATTAATTTTACCTGAGAGGAAACCTGCTTAGGATCCAGTAGACATCTATCTTCCTCTAGGGCCAATAAGAGATCACAGAGAGCATTTTAGGGGAGGGGAAGGGAAAAATTTGTAAACAGAGAGGCAAGTTCCTACAGGCCCTTAAGAAGACCCATCAGCCCACAATCCTTTGAAGCCTATTGATACTACCTTGGAGACATTCTTGTTGAAATAATTGGACTGTATTAAAAATTAATAAATGTTTAGCAAACAATTATTTTTGTCTGTTTTAATTATGCGTCAAATCATAGCTCAGTATCTAGTGGTCTAGGAACTAAAAAAAAAAAAACTGCCATTCACTTAAGGGTATTTGGTTACAATTATGTCTAAATTTTAAAAAAAGAAAGAGGAAAAAAATCTTTGTTTTCCCCAACCATTTTTCCCTGTTAGGGTGAACCCTATATTATCTGCCTCCTCCCCCGCTGCCCCCAAAGCTAGGATTCTCTGCCCAAGTGTTTTTATTCTTGACCTCACAGCTTTCTGTGCTGTTTTTTGTTTCGTTTGTTTGTCTTTTGCAGTGATTCACTGTTCATGGCAAATAATGGTGCTCCCAATATTTGTTAATATTTCATTTCAAGAATACAGCAACTTCTTTGTCTTTGATGTCTAATGAGCTGATAGTAGGAAATGGCCTGAAAGTTTAGCTCAGCATTATAGAAACTGTAGATGAGCTGTTGGTTTAAGCAACATAGTCTATTAAGTGCCAGTAAGAATGTGTTTAATAGTAATGCCAAAAATATCAAATTATTATCTAATGATCCTGTGCCATCTGCTGGAATCTATATTTAGTATTCAGGCCTTGGTACGAGGAATAAGTCCAAAGAAGGCCCTGATCCAGGATAGTATTTCAAATTGTGAGGGTCATGGATGACAAGGCATCCTAAGTTATAGATACTCATCATGTTTGTCAGTTGTGGAGACAAGAAAGCTCTGCTTCTGAGTATCATTCTGATGGAGTAAGATGGCATCTTCTGCAAGGAGCACCAGCCTCTCCCTCACTTGAACACAAACAGCAGATGCCCACCAAAGACAGAACCTGGAAATCCCCTGATACACTACCATGGAACATCACCTATTTCAAATGATTTCTAACTACAAAACTATTCTTCCCTTAAGATCAGTGTGTATGTTTTTCTTTACTTAAGGATCTTCCTGGAAACCATGGAAGAGCCTCCCTGGCTTTCTCAAAGGTCCATTCAATAGGCATTTATTTCAGAGCCCCAGGATACTCCTGAAATATACACTCATCATCTAAGCTACAGTTCAACAATAATAACTATGGTAAAAACAATCAAAGCCCTTCCGATTTTACAAGATGAGGAAAGAGCCATTTTCAAAAAAGAAAGTATTGTTTCGTCAGTTATAATAACCTCATTTAAAAAAAAAAATGGGCCAGCCAGCCCATGCCCTAAGGCTCTTCTTTTAGCAATGTGGCAGGCTAACCCTCCTACTTCACCTAGTTAATATACATACATGGGCAGAAGCTTGAGGCTGTTGGGCAATTGACTGCTTAAATATACACTGGGAGCTCGATTAACATTACCTTGGCTGCTGCTAAAGAATGGGGTTGAGGGTTTAAAATGTTCTGTGATGGCAAAACTGGTCTCTATGTGTTATGGGCTGAATTATGTTCCCCCCCAAAAAAAGTTTATATATTGAAGTTTTAACCCCCAGTACTTTAGAATATATGAGATGCAGTATTTAAATAAATATTTTATTTAAATGAGATCATCAGGTGGGCCCTAACCCAAAATGAATGAAAATTTGGACACACATGATAGAGGGAAGATGATGTGAAGACACAGGAAGAAGATGGCCATCTACAAGCCAAGGTCAGAGGCCTGGAACAGATCCTTCCCTCATAACCTTCAGAATAAAAAAAACAACAACCTTACCAACCCTTTGATCTTTGATTTATGGCCTCCAGAATTGTGAGAAAATAAATTTCTATTGGCTAAGCAACCCATTCTGTGGCTGTTATGATATCCCTAGCAAACTAATACATCATGTAAGGGGAAGTTCTTTTGCTAGGGAAATCTATCTATATTATAATGACCTTTATCCTCTGACATTGTGCAGGCCTGTCCTGGTTGCTCAAAGACCCTCTTTTTCTTTTCCCTTTTATTTTTTTTTATTAAATCTGTCATAGTTTCCATGGTGCAGTAGAAATAATACTACAAGTAATAAGCCTGGGGATTATTTATTCATTCATTTAATAAATATTTATTGAGCTCCTGCTGTGTGTCAGACATTCTAGCCAATATGCATACAGTGGTGAAGTAGATATTCTGGCCTATTCCTTCACTATAATCTGTGTGTCCTTGTGCAAGCCATTTAAGCTTTCTGGGCCTCCATTGTTTCATATTTCCAACTGTGAGTCTAGAATAGCTATCACCAAGGTTATTCCCAGGACTGAAAAATAATTACTTTAATTCTAACGTTCAGCTTGTCCAACTGAAACTCTCAAAGCAACTCAAAATAATCCCTCAGCCCAACTCTACAGAAAACAGGGGGAAAGTTAACTACTAAAGGTGATCATCAGAGCCTAGTTCCAGTTCCAAAGATCTTTCTTTTCTAGCCAATCAGACCTGAACTTCTCTCAATTTGTCTCCCAAATTCCTCTCCAAAGTGCCTATCATCCCAGGTTTATTCATTGAAGGATAAGATCCCTACCTACTCCATTTTCTGTGACCCTAGTTCTTTCAAAGACCATTGCCCAGATCTGTGAACCTCACATATGCATTTAATTACTCTCATTTTTTTTCTGAAGAGAAAGCAAGTCCTGGAACTGAGTTCCCTCGAACTGAAAGTCCATGGCCATTAGTTAAGTATAAACCCATCTCTACATTAATTACACACTGCAAATCTTTTCATTCAGTCATAGTAATTATGTTTGTTTAGCAAGTGTACTAGACTGTAATCTTCTGAAGATTATAATCTATGTAATATGTAATAAGCACATGTTTCCCTTGTTAATAAAAGCTGACAGTCACATGCAATAATCTGAAACAAAACAAAAGTAGATTTCTGAATAGGTTATTATTTTCTGAACCCTCCAGACATCCATGGCAGGCACTCAAATTACAAAAACTCTTTTGAAATTTGATTTCTATTTGTCATTACTCCCCCTTTTTAAAAAAAAAAAAAATCTGTTGTATTTTCTGCAAGATAAAGTCTAAAGTCTTCAGTTTGGAATTTAAGGCCCTCCACTTTCTAGAGGCAATCCACCTTTTAAACTCTGGTCCCTACCACAAGGAATTACTGTCATTTTAAACAGGGGAGTAATTAACCAAATTGATAGTTTATAAGGATCACTCTGGCTGCAATGTGGCCCATGGGCTGGAGAGGGTCAAAATGAAAGCATTAGGAGGATATTATAATAATCCCTGTGAGGCCCGGCTGGCATGGCACAGGGGTTGAGCATCAACCTATGAACCTGGAGCTCATGGTTCGATTCCCAGTCAGGGTACATTCCCGGATTGCAGGCTCAATCCCCAATGTGGGGCATGCAGGAGGCAGCCATTCAATGATTCTCTCTCATCACAGATGTTTCTATCTCTCTCTCCCTCTCCCCTCCTCTCTGGAATCAATAAAAATATATTTAAAAAGCAACAACAATAATCCCTGTGAGAGACAATGATAACCTGAGCTAATATAATAGATATGGGATCAAGAAAAGTGGGTACAGTTGAGACCTACTTGAGAATTAGAGTCAGTAGGAGCTACATTGAAGAGATGATGGAGAGGAGGAGATAAAAGACGGTATTAGATTTATAGCTGAAGAAGCTGGGTAGGTAGCGGTATCATTATTGAGATGGATGCACAAGAGAATCTCAGGTTTGTAGTGAAAGGAAATGACAATTTTAGTTTAGTTACACTGAGTGGGAGGTGTATTTGAGGCTTCCAGGAAGCATTATTTGGTAACTGGTTAGAGGAGCCTGAAGCACAGGTGAGGGGTTTGGATTTGATATATAAAAGGGGACTATCAGCCTATCAGTTGTCATAGAAGCCATAAGAATAGATATGATTGTTCAGGACATGGAGAGAGGAAGTTGAAAAGCTGGGCTAAGACAGAACCCTAAGAAACAGCAACATTTAAGGGAAAGACAAAATTTAAATTAAAAAAAACCAAAAAGGGGAATTAAAAGGAGCAGTCAGAGAGGTAGGAAGAAAACCAGTAATGAATTAAAACTTCCCACAAATGCTCTTTTTTTGGCACGAAATTCGACATTTTTAGGCGTAAAAATATCTATGATGTTAACACCTTCAGAAAATTTGACATATGAAGTGTCGAAGTTTGTTGTCAATACAACAAAATAGCATTCATATCAAATTGCATATATATCAACATATGTGTAACTCCATGGATTGAAAAAATTCCGCATTATTAACCGGTAGAGGCACATTCCACATTATTAACCGGTATCCACATTAGTAACGGGTACCCGAGTTATTAACCCATTATTAACCGGTACAGACACATTCCACATTAAGCCAGCGGGGTCACAGTGTGCCCGGCGTGAAAGGAAGGAATGGACACTGTCCGCTCCAGCGCGGTCCCTCCCACCTCCTTGTCCTTCCCTCCACGGCCACAGAGCCACCAGGGCATGTGGGCGGCTGTTCCCTGGGGAGGGAGAGAGAGAGAGAGACTGGGAGGAGACAAAACACTTCTGTCCAGGGCTGACTTTCAAGGGCACTGCTCTGCGATGTAAGAAACCCCGACCCAGAAGCAGGTCATCTACAAATGGTTTAGCACCAGGTTCTCCATGAGCGAATGTGTGAGGGGGCGACCCCCTTTCCAGCCACACCCCATTTCCCAGGACAAAGGGCTCTTCCCACGGACCCCGTGGTCCCAATGCACAACGGCCCTCTGGTGGGACCGGCTAATCGAGGCCAACCGAGGCCCCGCAGTGCTGCCCTATTGTTCGAATTCTGACTTAGAGGTTCAGCCATAACCCCACCGATGGTAGCTTCGCCCCATTGTAGCACATACACCAAATGTCTGAACCTGCGGTTCCTCTCCTACTGAGCAGGATTACCATGGCAACAACACATCATCAGTGGGGTAAAACTAACCTGTTTCACGGGGGTCTAAAACCCAACTCACGTTCCCTACTAGCGGGTGAACAATCCAACGCTGGGTGAATTCTGCTTCACAATGATGGGAAGAGCCGACATCGAAGGATCAAAAAGCGACGTCGCTATGAACGCTTGGCCGCCACAAGCCAGTTATCCCTGCGGGAACTTTTCTGACAGCTCCTGCTTAAAACCCAAAAGGTCAGAAGGATCGCGAGGCCCCGCTTTCATGGTCTGTATTCCTACTGAAAATCAAGATCAAGCGAGCTTTTGCCCTTCTGCTCCACGGGAGGTTTCTGTCCTGCCTGAGCTCGCCTTAGGACACCTGCGTTACCGTTTGACAGGTGCACGGCCCCAGTCAAACTCCCCGCCTGGCACTGTCCCCGGAGCGGGTCGCACCCGGCCAGGCCAGCGCAGCAGCCTGCCCGCTCGGCTCCAGAAGCAACAGCCCCTCGGGGCTCACCCCTCCCCCAATCCCCCTCACCGGGTTAGTGGAAAAAACGATCAGGGTAGTGGTTTCACCAGCAGCCCGCCCCCTGGCGGGCACTCAGGGCAGGGGCGCCGGGGCCTCCCACTTACTCTGCACCTCTCCCGTCTCCCTGCCAGACTAGAGTCAAGCCCAACCAGTCTTCTTCCCCGCCCCCCCCACGCCCCCATTCCGTTACCCCGGCTTCACTGAATTTCTTCACTTTGACATTCAGAGCACTGGGCCGACATCCCATCGTCAGCACCCGCAGCAGGCCTTCGCGATGCTTTGTTTTAATTAAACCATCGGATTCTCCCGGTCCGCACCCGTTCTAAGTTTCCCCCTACCCCCACCCCCCGCCAGGGAAGGGAAGAAAGTGACGTGGGGGTGGAAGAGCTGCGGGGTCCGGGAGCTGGAGGGGAAGAGCCTCCTCCAGCCACAGCAGCCACACTTTTCGCCCCAGTGGGACTGACCCAGCCGTTAGAGCCAATCCTTATCCCAAAGTTATGGATGGGGCTTGCGGACTTCCTTACCTACATTGTTATGCGGAATGTGTCTGTACTGGTTAATAATGCGGATACCTGTTAATAATGCGGAATGTGCCTCTACCAGTTAATAGTGCGGAATTTTTTCAATAGATGGAGTTACATATATGTTGATATATATGCGATTTGATATGTGTGCTATTTTGTTGTATTGACAAGCTTCGACACTTCATGTCAAATTTTCTGAAGGTGATAACATCATAGATATTTTTATGCTTAAAAATGTCGAATTTCGTGCAAAAAAAAAGAGCATTTGCAGGAAGTACGGGAGAGATTTTAAAGGAAGGAAAATGGATGCTACATCAACTGAACAAATGGAAAACCAAAAAAGTCATCAGTAAAATGTTGCTTTAATGGCACGAAAGAAAGTCTTTTTTTGCATCTAATTGTGACTGGTGGTGAAAAGTGGACTTATTTTGAGAATCCCAAATGCACAAAATCATGGGTTGATCCAGGTCAACCATCAACATCGACTGCAAGGCCAAATCGCTTCGGAAAGAAGACAGTGCTCTGCGTTTGGTGGGATCAGGAAGGTGTGGTGTATTATGAGCTTCTAAAGCCATTAATACTGTTCGCTACCAACAACAAATAATCAATTTGAACCATGCTTTGATCGTAAAATGATCAGAATGGGCCATGATGACGCACCATCACACACTTCAAAACCAGTTAAAGATACATTAAAAGATCTTGCCTGGGAAGTATTCACCAGACCTTGCTCCTTCAGGTTACCACTTATTCCAATCGATGGCACACACACTGTCTGGGCAGCACTTCAAAACTTATGAAGAAGTAAAAAATTGGGTCTCTGAATGGTTTGCCTCAAAACAAGAAAAGTTCTATTGGGACGGTATCCACCAATTACCTAAAAGACGGAGGAAATGGGTTGCTAGCAATAGACATTACTTTGAATAAAGCACTTCTGATGTTTCTCTTGAAATTATCATGTTTTCTTTGATTACAAAATTCGAATTAGTAACTGGTACACCTAGTACAAGGGCCTCAGGTGAGCATAAATACACTGAATATGTTTATTATACAAGAGAGCCAATGATGTCATAAATATCCAATGGCCCTTGGCAGGAAAAAGGTTCCCCACCCCTGTTTTAGGGGCATGCTGAGAAATGTGTTTCTAGACAGAAACTGTCAATGTAGATCCCCCTCCCCCAACATTCAGTTTCCTTATATACTTGCCTTGATTATCAGCAAGATAAAACAAGATTCTGATCAATACCGATGCTTTCCTTAGTCTCAGACTTCTCATATAATAAATTACCTCCAACCCCACCCTTCCATTATCTTGGTCTGTCTTTTACACTTGTTTTCATGGATCTATTTCTTACATCCTTTTACAAGCTGGCACGCATGTTTTAAAACATACTCTATTCTCTTTTTATTTTTTATTTTTTTAATTTTATTTTTTATTACAAAGGGTATTACAAATGTGTCCATTTCCCCCCCCCCCAGACAGTCCCCTAGCCTCCCCTATCCCCCAGTGTCTTATGTCCATTGGTTATGCTTATTCTATTCTCTTTTTAAATATCTAAAACAGAAAGCAATTCTAATTCTCTTGTTAGTTATATATTCTCCTCTAAGAGGAACCCAGTTCTAGGAGGAAATAAAAACATTTGCCAGTTCAGCATCTGGGGACTTACTCCTACCTGTCCTCAGCTTGAAAGTTTCTGTCTCCCTTTCCCATTTACAGCAAGAACACAGTTAAATAGATGCTCATTTCTAAGCTCTTTGGATTATAAAAATGCCTTTAAAGAGCAGATATCAATCACATTTTTTTAAATAGCACATTTAAGGTAAGCAAAGTGCTGCACATCCCAGCCAAGATCCCCCCCACCCCAACTCTGCCTCTAAGCAAGGAGAGCAGGGCATTGAAACACATGAATCAACTGGTATCTCCACTTTTGTCACATGACTAAAAGGGGCCTCTATTTGTAAACACATGATTGACACTCATCCATCTGGGCTGGGTCACACTCAGTCCATCCTGAGTAGAAAGACCAATCAGATGACTTCTGCGGCTCCTACATGCCTATGACTTATCAAACAGAAATGTAATTGTGTCCTTAGGTTTAAAAAAAAAAAAAAAAAGCCATCACCACCCCAAAGATCCCCCGTAAAGTCAGTAAGTGAACCAAGATACCTTTTCCCCTTCCTTTGGATGAGTCTGAAACCAAGATTTAACTGAATCTGCCTAAAGAAGGAAATAAAAGTAAGACAAGCTGGCAACAGAGAAAGAGGGGAGTTGGTGGTGATGAAGCAGGGCTTAGACCCAGAGGGTGTCTCCTTCCAAACTGTGCAATTAGAGGCTCAATAAAAGGTTTCAGTGCCTGCTGTCAGCTCACAACCAGCTGCCCCACATCCCACTTGTTGTCACTCCTGAACAAGGTAAGTCTCAATGAGTATCTCTTGAGCTACTACTTTGCTTCTTTGTGAGAGTATATTAGGATTTCAGAAGAAGCACTATTGATGATACTAAACGGGGGGCGAGGGGGGGGGTAGCCAGCCACCCAAATGCATCCCTTGCTTCCAGAACTTCTTTGATCATTTTCTGTTTTAAAAAATATAAACTGTTTGTATGACCTAGGCATGAATATTATTTAACAAAACACAGAACTCAGACCTATATTAAAATAAAAATGCAGAGTTATTTAAATGATGGGGATTGATTGGGGGAGAGGGGAAAGTCAGGACTCTATTTTACCAGTAAGTTCCCTGAGCCCCTGAGCCATGTCTTTTTGGTTAAAAAATAAAAAAAAATAATAATAATAATAAAAGTTGCTTTGGCCTGCATACATAGTAGTTGATTTACTTCTCTTTCCTCTATAAGCTTTCCTAACTTCATAAGTTACAGAGGAGTTAGACTGAATCAAGGTGGGAGGAAAACAGGTGGGCACTGTTAGATGAGGCTAGAAGGATTGGTCTCTGTTGGTTTTATTTGTGTATTTTAGCACTTACATTTGAGTTCTTTTTCCACCCTCCTTTTGCAATAAAGCCTTCTCTGAGCATATGGGTGTTGCTGTTTTCCGAAGGACAGGGTGAAGTGTCTCTTCTAATATTTACCTGTGCTAGATCTGATTTCACCACATTACCTGGTACAAAACTAAATCACCCCTGAAGTTCAAATACAATATTTTAAGATAGAGAATAGAGCAGATAATGCCAGTGAAGCTGGGACAGAGTCAGAAAGAACGATGATCTTGTTATCTCCTCTCTGAAGGACCCATCCTAGAAGATCCACTTTGTTTGTCCTTTCTCAGAGTCTCCTGAGTTTGTCAAGATGCCTCGGCTCCTGAGAGATGTCCTCTGTGTAATCGAGACATTCCACAAGTATGCCAGGGAACACGGTGAAGAGGTGACGTTGACCTGTAGAGAGCTGAAAAGGGTCTTCCAGGGAGAGTTTGGGGACATTATTCAGGTATGGTGCTCACAGAGCTGTACAAATCCTTCTCCTCTTGCCCTTTCTCCATAATCCAAGCAGGACGGGCATAAGTGATCCCTGCCTGCTTTACACCTGGCTACCAGCTCTCAGCACTCACTGCCTTTGAACAACTTTTTTCATTCTCAGCTCCCTACTCTGTGCAATTGCTTAGCCAATATTGCTTAGCTCAAAACTCTTTTGAGAGGAATCCTGAACTAGGACATATTTAAATGCAACTCATAAGTGATGTAAATGCTTCTTTGCTCTCTCATGAAAAATGGCATCCAGAATAAAAAAAAAAATTCTTACTATTTTGGGAACTCTCACAAGTGCCTGAAGAATAGGGCTAAAAAATGAATATTCTTGCCAAATCCGGGTTGGCTCAGTGGATAGAGCATCAGCCTGGGGACTGAAAGGTCCCAGGTTCGATTCCGGTCAAGGGCATGTACCTGGGTTGCGGGCACATCCCCAGTAGGAGATGTGCAGGAGGCAGATGATCGATGTTTCTCTCTCATCGATGTTTCTAACTCTCTAGCTCTCTCCCTTCCTCTCTGTAAAAAATCAATAAAATATATTTTTTTTTAAAAATGAGTATTCTTGGGAAACATGTAGACACTCAACACACTTGACTCCTTATAAATAGGCTGATTTCTCACTGTGTTTTCATGCAGCCACGTGTCATTCATGCTGTAGAAAGAAACTTGAATCTTCTGACTATTGACAGTGATGGCACCATCGGTTTTGATGAATTTGTTCTTACAATCTTCAACTTGTTAAACCTCCATTATCGTGACATACAATCATTACTAAATTCAGAACCTAGACAAGGGTCTAAACCAGAAGAGAAGCCAGATGATATGAATCTCCAGGCAACCAGCAGAACTGGCCAGCCCACAGAGGCAACTCCACCAACTCAAGATAAATTAGTGCTTCCTTTGGGACTAGTGTCATCAGCTCAGCTCAGCCCTGAGGAAAGAGAATACAACAGGGTGGAACCACAGGGAGACACCAAGACTCACAAACTGCCAGGAGAAGCATCTGGGCACAATGACCCTAAGAACCAACACCTGGAAGGAGATGGACAGAGTCAGGAAGTGACCCAAGGTGTAGCATCAACCGGAGACAAAGGGGCTGAAAATGAGACCAATAAGCCAACAGCAGGATCAGAACAGAAGGACAGTCCCACAAAGGAGGAGGGACAGGATAAGGAGATTCCCAAGGAAGAAGATAAACCAGCCAGGGAGCAAAGTGACACTAAGACAAGAGATCAGATTGGAGAACAGGAAGGGAACTTGGGAACCCAAAGTCCTCCATCAGAAGAAACAACACAGAGACCACCTGAAGACCAGAGAGTGGCAGCAGAACAGGTTGTTAAGGAACACGCTCATGCACAAGAACAGCCACTACAAGGAAAAGATAAACTGAGTTCCGAGGGCACAGACCTGCCAGAACAAACCGATTCCAAGGGTGACAGGAGAACAGCTGAGACCCAAGAGCCTGGAAACAATGCTGACAGGACACCGCCGGAGACAAAGAACGCAGCTGAACCAGAGGGTGATGGCAGAACACCCGAGACCCAAGAACCCCCAGCACAAGAAAAAGAACATGAAACAAACAACTCGTCAGTCCACGATGATAGCAGAAATGTTTCAGGGACACCTGATGTTAGAACTGAAAAGAAAGAGGGGAGAGGCCCTGAGGCCCATGAAATAGTAGGGAGGGAAGAAAGCGAAAGAAAGTCTCAGCCACCAGCCCTGGAAGAGCAAGCACAGGATGGCAAGTATCCCGGATGGGAACTCCAGGAATCAGCAAAAGAAAGGGATGCTGGAGAAGGTTCTAAGACACAAGAGTTAAGCTCAGAAGGGGGAGACCAGACTCATCCTGAAATTGAAGCAGCAGTCACCCCAGGAGAAGAGGCAAGACACCCAGAGGGAGGGACAGCAGAAGCACTTGTGAGCAGCAAAAATGCCCCTACAGCAGGAGCAAGAGAAAGAATATGGGAGTTGTCACCACTTGAGAACAAGTCTGGAGGAGAAAATAAGAGGGTCACCAAGACTCAAGACAAGCTTGTCCAGGAGGAGGATGGTTCCCAGGGCGAAGATCAGGAGCCAACAGCCACACAGAAGGATAAAGGGTCTTCTGAAACCCCCAACAGCCCGACTCCGGAGGATGGTGACAGCAGCTCAGAGACAAGTGACCCGCCTATGCAAGGGGATCCCAAGAGTCAAATAGACTCACATGAAGAGTCTGTGCAAGGAAGTCACAATAATAACCCAGACACCCAGAAACAGGTAGCACTGGGTGAGAAAAACAGAACTCAGGAGGCAGTCGGAGGAGAGGATGAGCAGCTCACGGAGGAACAAGAACCGCCTGAAGGCAAAGAGCACAAGATCCAGGGCTCGGGGACTAAAGGCCCAGGCGCAGCTGTGGAGCCCAGTGAACCCCCAGAGGCACAGACACACCTTGAAACTGAGAAACTTCTCACATTAGAGGAAGAGGATAAAAGCCCCCAAGAGCTGGCAGGAGAACAAAATCCAGTCCCTGAGTCAGGCCTTGAAGAGAAGACTCGAAGAAACGAAGAGTCCTATTCAGCAGAGAGCAGTACAGTCTATTCCAGTCCACTGTACAAGTACCTGCAGGAGATTCTGCAGCAAACAGACCTAACCAAAGAGGAGCATCAGAAACAAGCTTAGACAGCCAGGGGATAAGCCTCTGCAATCACCAGCTCAACAGTGAGATCTCAGACTTTCCTTTCTTTTCCAACCACAGCTAAGCATTACAATAGTACACCGGGGAGCTTCTGCCTGGTAAGGATTCTGCTGACGCACAACAAACATCAGCTCCCCAGGCCTTGGAAGATGAGCAAGGCCACCCTCAGAGAGAGGAACAAGACCACAAAGGAAGGTGAACGCCACAAAGCAATGAATCCTTATCATTGTCCCAGGAGAACTTCGTACACCTCAACATGTCTCAAGATTCTTTCCTTTTGATCACCCTCAACACACACATGTACACACTCAGATGCAGATTAATAATCCTTTAAATTTCTTTCCTAAGTTTTCACAAGAGCAAATAATAAAGTATTCAGCAGAATAATACAAATAATAAAGAGAGCTACTACCAAAGAAATGTCACACCGAACAAACATCCTAGCACATGATGCTATTGCCAAGTGCTAAAATGGACTTTGTCAAGAGATAATTTATCACTATGTACCTGTCACTAAAAATGGGAAAATCCCCTGCATATTTTTAACAGGTGCCAATTTCTTTAATTGATTAACTGGCTTTTTAAAATGTGGCAATAGGACATATGTGACTCTACAATACTATCTCATCGTCATAAAATATCATTACTCATAGTTGTAGATAATTCTGTTTTATGATATTTTTCACACAGATTTTAAGTTTATTCTAAAATGTTATCCCTCAAAATAATCTCAGATATCTCCATAACTTAAAATAATTGTGATATCTAGCGCCCAATTAGAGTATATTTATGACTTTCTTTACTAATGTCCAGTTGCAACTAAATCTATGCTACACATTCATTCATTCATTTATTCATTCAACAAACTTTTATTAAATCCCACTTCTTACCCAGCCTTCTAATAGTTTCTGGCTCAAATAAGCAATCAGAATAATTATAAAGAGGAAAGAGAATACAAATCTAAGGTATGCTTGATTCCACAAGAAGATCTTATAATCAACCATCCACTAAGTCTACAAAATGTTTATCCATATGGGTTGCTAAGGGCATTGTATTAAAATTAACAATTAAACAATCTGATGATCAATACCTTTTCTTGGTTCATTTTTCCCCCTTTATTTTCCATCAAGCCTTAAAGACATTGATCAGAAAAAAAACAATGTAGTGGCTGTTCTTGTGCATGAGCGTGTTCCTTAGCAATTTCTGTTTTCTTAAAAGAACTGTAATTACAGGATGATGCTTTCAAAACTTAATTATGACACAGAAAAAGAATAAAGTAGTTATCACAGGTTTCCTGAAGCCAAAATATCCCATTTCCCATTGTATTCTTCTTTTGAGGCTCAATTTTCTTCCACTTCAACTCACACCTCTTCCAGAATCTAAAATTCCCCATTTCCTCTCCCTCAACATTTTCAGGTCTTTTCATTCCACCTACAAACATGGATGAACATAATGAATATTCCTACCTAAAAAAAAAGTATTATCTTAAATGAGCAAGAGACAGGAGACAATTCATACAAAAAGAAAAACATATATTTGAGCGTAAACTAAACACCCCTTTTGGCAAGCAATTTGGCAATATATCTCAGGGACCATAAAATAACAAAGGTCATAAATAATAAATTCACTATAGGATCTCAACAGAATCTTGTTTAAACCCATTTTCTATATCCAGCTTTCATTCTCCCTATATGACTTCAAGTTCCCTCCACCTAAAAATACTGTCTCTCCCTTCTTTCTACAGATTTATGTCCAAATCCTGCTTATCCTATGGGATCCAACTCTAATGCCACTTCATTCATTCATTCCAAGATTTTATTGAAAAATCCATATTAGTTCCATATGCTGGGTAAAGCATTAGAAGTACAACAGTGACAAAACAAATAAGCACTCTTTATCCAATGAGGGAGGGGAGACACCAACAAGTGCAACAATAAATACACAAAATAATCCCAGTAAGATAGTGAGGGCCAAGGGAGCAGGAAGGCAGAGGCAGGCAGAAGTGCTGCTATAGAATACTACTTTAACCTTTCCTGATGGCCCCCGCAAAACAGATGTTGTCCTCCCTTAACTCCATAGTTTCTACTTAGGCCTTTTTTTTTCTTCCTTGAATTACAGTTACTTGTGTGTTTGTCTTAGCTCTCCACTCAGACCATAAGCTCCTTGATGCCAAGGTTCACCACTTACATGTCTTGCTATTCTGCATTAGTATGGAGCATAGCATCAGATATAGACTATCGCTGCAATAAATGTTTAATGAATAAGTGAATAAGTACCAATATCATGGTAATAGCCTCTTAGCTATTCCCCCTGCTTCCAGTCAATTCCTCATTTAATCACTGGAGAATTTTGCAAGTCATTGTTTCATCTCTCAGTTCAAGACCTCTCTGTGACAGACTCCACTTTCCTACATACCACATTGAGTCTAAATTGATCAAACTCTCTATAATATCCCTTCAATTCCAATTTAGAAATGTAGAATTCTTACTAAGAGCATTGGGTTGGTCATCTAATTGTCTTTTAACCCTGACCTTGATCATTTAAATCCTATCTTACAATGTTGGCAGGAACATGGTTGGGACCAATTTCATTCAACCATTTCACTTAAACATATTTATTAAGCACTTGCTATGTGCCAGGCACTGGTGGGCACTGGACATGCCCTGGTGAATGGAAAAGGCATGTCCCTGCCCTCGTGAAGAATACAACTCTAAAGTACTGCAAAGAACTATTCAAAGCCAAGGTGTTCATTGTATTATTGCTTCCAACTCCATGCTTCTGCATTTGTGATTCACATTCCCTGGAAAGTGTTTCAAAATCCTCTCTGCTTCCTCAATCATACTTGTCCTTAAAGTCTTACTTCTTCCCACAAGCTCACTGATCTTTTAACGACTACATCACATTCACAGCCTGCACCACCCAGATAAATATATTAATGCTTACTGGCTGGTACTTCCACTAATTGTTCTTTGAGTGTTATTTCCCCAACTTACACTCTCTGACCTCAACATCTGCCTGTGTAAAATATCATTATAACAAACCACAGGGTTATTATGTAGAATTAAAAAATTAAAAATAAAACTAGTACCCAGAATATACAAAGAATGCCTATAAGTCAATAGATAGTGATTTCTAAAAAAAAAATTTTTAAGTAAAAGCATGAATAGGCACTTCAGAAAAGAGGACATCAAAAAAGCTGATGAAAAGGCACTCAATCTCATCAGATATTAGGTAAATGCAAAACAAATCACAGTGAGGACATACCAAGTGTCTGAAATTAAAAAGTGATAATATCAAGTGTGCAAAGAAGAAGATGAAGTAGAACTGTCACACTGGCTGCAGGAGCATAAATTGATATATTAATTATTTTGGAGAACTATAGGGCAATACCTACTAAAGCAAACCCTATGACCAAGTAATTCCACCTCAGATATATAACCCAACAGAAAGGCACCAAAAGGCATGATCAAAAATATCATAGGAGCATACAAAGATAAATAGCCCACAGGCCCATCAACTGGGAATGGACCGATAATTTGTAGTATAGTCACATAATGGCCTATTATATAGCAATGAGAACTACAGCCACACACAGCAACATCGAAGAACTAGATAAGCATGATGTTGAGCAAAATAAAGCCACACACAACATAATTTATACAGAGTGTTTGCATACAATTCAAACAGAAAAAAGAAAATAGTCTATGTTACTAGAAGTCAGGATAATGGTACCACTAGAGAGGAGAGAGAGTATGGGCAAGAAACGGACTTTTTTATTGAGGTGGTGGTTTTGGGGAGTGTCTATTTTGTGATCATTCATCAAATGTACACTTAAGATCTGAAGGTTATACCTCAATAATAAAAAAAGTTTGTTTAAAAGGAATAAATGGAGTAATATACATGAAAGTGCCCAGCAACCTGCCTAGCATTAGTAAGTACTCAATACACTTGTGTTTACTATTTACCATTGGGCCTCGAGTCATATCAAATCCAGGGGAGGCACTTTGTTTATCTAGTAATTCAACATTTGACCAGCTACTGAACTATGCATACAGGGTGTATAATGATGAACAAAACAGATATAATTCTTCACCTCAGCGAGAATACAGTCTGATGAAGGAAGTCATTTTAAAAAATTCTAATACATAATTACAAACTGTGGTAAGTGCTATGAGAAAAAACCAACAGGGAGATCTAATTTAAATTGAGGGGCCTGAGAAGTGGTGCTGTCTTCATGACTGATTTTGAATAAGACAGCAGGATTGGGAGGGTTGAGTCTACCCTCTCAACCCTTGGAAATCAATGCCCCACAAAGCACTTGAACGTGTATCTCTATCATTCCAGGAGCATTACTTGGACTAGTTATTATGACAATGGTGAACAAAAATTCATGCTTGGTCCTCAAAATGCCAGGAGCGAAGTATTGAAGTGAGGAAATGAGGAATAAAGGCAGAGTAGTGTAATACTAAAAACATGGATCCAGGAGTCAGACTGTGCCCAGGTTATAATCAATCCTAGGTCTGCCACTCACTTACAGTGCATCCTTGGGCAAGTTACTTAAGCTCTCTGTGCTTTAGTTTGTGTATCTGCTAAAAATGTTGCATCAAAATCTCAGGAAGTTCGCCAACTAGTCCTGGACATAGTTTAGGAACCACTTCAGAAGAGGGGGGCCATCTCATAGTCTGCAGGAAGGATGAGCAAGACCCAGAAAAGGGAAGCGGCTTGCCCAACGTCACTTAGCCCTTGTTGGGAAAGGCAAGCTCCTGCATACAGTCTTTGACATATACTTGGCCGCACAGAATGGACCTTGGGCCTAGAAACTTTCTCTCACTAAGAGTGGAAGAGCACACGCAGCCTGTAGTAATCTCATCTTGTATGAACATATTTTTCTCTGTTTCAGATTCACTGTGGGCTCCATTGTTCTGCTTAAGCATATACATCGTAGGGCACATGGCCCACTGCTATTCTGTCCCAGGCGGGGCAGGGACAGGGTCCTCCATTTTGTGGCACAAGACGGGTACCGGTACATGTAGGCCAATGGCCTTGTGTCAGCTGCCAGAGTCGGGGCTAGGTCACTGGCCTCAGGAGTTCACAATCTTAGCACCATCCAGATCTCTGATGTTGGCCCTCTGGGCAAAGGATACACCCCCTTACTGTTCGTTAGATCCCTGAGAGAACATTCAGGTTCTGGGTCCATAAATGTAAACAGGATACACAGAGAAGATGGAGCAGCCTAAGAAAACAGCTGCACGAAGGCCTCCTTTTCCTTCCAGCCCAGCCTCCCCACCCCCGGGAGACGCCGCGCTGAGTCAGTGATGGCCGCTGGGTGCTGCGGGGATTGTGACACATCCACTGAAGATGCCGATGCGCTGAATAGTGGCCCCGGATCAAAGCCTCCAAATCGGGCAGGTAGAGGCCCATTTCCCAAAGTCAATCGGAACCACCTCAAACTTAACTCTCATGCCCGTGATCCCTAGGAGAGTGCACGCCGATGTTCCGTCATTCCTGACACATCACACAGAGTGCGGTTAGGCAGGGATTCTAATTAAGAGAAAGATCTCCATCGTGGCCCATCTCCATGCAGAGATGTGCGGTCCTCTATCCAGGCGAGAAGACTGAGTCAGTGCCTCCGTTTTCATAATGTCCCCCTGCCTGACACCCGCTCCTCTGGTCTGTAGAGTCTGAAGACCCACCCTCCCTGGCAGAGCTGAGGGAGCACCAGCACGCTGTGCTCCTCAAGGAGGACAACCTCACACCCCCGCTGGGGAGCGCTGTTCAGAGATTGTGCAGGAGGCATAGACCTCCACTCCTCCAGTAGCCTAAATTCTATCCCTGGCCTGCACAAAATCACAAGAAAGCCACATAGGGGGACTACATTTTTCTCTGCTTCAGAATCGCCTTCACTGAGATATGTTTTAAAGTCACCTAACCCAATTTTTGAAATAATAATTCCCCATTCACATCTTCAGTTTTCGTTACACAAAAGAGACAGGTAAAATTCACCACTAGTTTGGTTGCCAAAACGCTGTTGAGAATTTTGTCCATTTCACCATGAGGTGCGCACCCTAAGAAACAAAATTTAATTCTAAGAAATGCTATCTTTCTTCATAAAAAAAATTTAAAATGACATCTTGCTTTCCTCTCACAAGGACCATATAACTGATGTTTTCTTTTGGGAACTGCAGCCAGAAAGTTTGAAGTATAGTAACAGCAGTTGTGTTGATCCTTATAGTTGGTGCATTTGAATTTTCCTTTTTCCTATTTTTTCATTTTACTAGTTTATTGTCTATATGTCTTATTGTCAGAAGCTTCAAATCTACCTGAAGAGGCTTTAACTAAATAGATTAAAAGGGGGAAATGTAAGTCTTCTCTTCTTCTCAAAGATCATAAACAGTGAATAAAGACATACTTTGGTTTCTATACAGTAATTTGTGTTTTCAGTTTTACTCTTAATGGCAGGAATATGTTTTTCAGACTCTAGATTGGGATGAAGGAAGGAAGGTCCACAAATGCTGAGATATCAGTCAGAGATGCCACACTCCTACAAGCAGGACCCAGAGTTTCACATAAAGGACCCAAATCCATTCTGTTCTTAAGGTCAATGTGACTCCGGCCAGGAGTTGCCATCATTGATGACCCAGTCAATAATCAATTACTGAGGTTTCCGGAACAGCCTTAAAGTCTTTGTGACCCTAATTGCCCCTTCAGGCAGCATGTGCCTGCAGGCACCTATGGAAGAATTCTATCTTTTCTGTGATGAGACCTTCATCCCTCATCTGCATATTCTCCCATTGTTTTGTAGGGATGTCTGGTCTCCTCATTTATATTGTAAGCTAATTGAGCATGGAGATCAAATTCTATTCTTCTTCTTAAGGACTTAACACTTAAGAAGAAGAATAGAATGATTCTATTCTCTCTCATCTATATTTCTATCTCTATCTCCCTCTCCCTTCCTCTCTGAAATCAATAAAAATATTTTTTTAAAAAATAAAATAAATCCTTAACAATCATAGTTTCAGAAATAGGTCTTGATACATAAGGAAAGTTGGTTAAATGTAATTATTCTTTAGTCACTGGGTTTATTATCTTCTTACAAGAAAGACACAAGAACAAGAGTTTTCTGGGTGTGTTTTTCCTATTTTCTGATCAACAAAAGCTTGACTGAGCTGAGCAAGAATGCATCAGGGATCTCAGAGTCCACCTTGTATCCCAGTTGTGAGCCAGTGATTGTGAGGTGTTTGGCGAAGTCAAATTTCTGTAATTACTGGCCTCAGTGTATTTAAAGAAGCCTGATCAGATGGAAAAATGCTTCCTGGTTAATCACACTGAACTCCATAATAAATGTAATAACTGGGATTTGTACAGGGCTTTTCCTCAGCTGATCTTAAAAGACACCACAATACAGTTTCCTTGAGCCGCACAGTATCCCCGTGACACACCCAGGAGGTGATGACCACCTGACCTTGCTGCTGAGGCTCAGAGAGATTGTGTAAATTATCTGAGGTTGCACAGCAGGCAGAGTCAGAATGGGCACCGGGTAGCCACCCGCAGCAGTGACCTCTCTGATCACCAGGCTTCTCCCATAGTGGACTTGACACCGTGAAATGACCTGGTGGTCTCCTGCCATCTGTACCACGACTATGGACACAGCAGGGAGCTTTCCCTTTTCACTGACCACACAGCTATGCCAACTCCACTAGACCACAAATCGTCTCTGTCTTACTCTTCACCCACCTTCCCTACATCTAGCCATTGTAAGCACTCAGTCAATAGATGTTGTTACCCTAATGAATGAATCCTAACTTCTCTCCGTATTTGGGATCACACCCTCCTCCAGATGTCCCACGATGTCTGTGTCTTCACTACACTACAGCAGGTCATTAAGGGGCCATCCAGAAAGGACCGCATCTGGGAGGTGTGTGGGCCTCAGAACCTCATGCCTGGGGCTTGCCCGCCACCTTGTGGTGACTGACTGCAATGTCCCAAGTAGATCCATCTTTAGGCAACAGGGACTGGGGAAAGGACCCCACTTCACCGCCCTGGCCCAGGGGCTGACAGTGAGCTTACGTCCTGTTTTCCTTCGTGGAGTTTCAAATGGATGGAAGATTCTAGCCTCTCATGTTCATCTGTCATTGAGGTTGTAGGGCAGGAAGTGGGGTCCATTTCCATCTCCTCACTTTCAGTCTGTGTGCATCTTTCGTTCTGAGGTGGATCTCTTCTAGGCAACATATTTATGGGTCTTTCTTTCTTATCCATTTGACTGGAGCATTTAAGCCACTTATATTTAAAGCAATGATTGACAGGTACATATTTATTGCCATTTATTCATGTAAGTCTGTTCCCCATGACTGTTTTGTAACTACCAATTTGTACTTCCTAATCCCTCCACCTTTTCACCCAACCCCCCTCACCCTTTCCCTCTGGCAACCATCAGTCTGTTCTCTGTGTCTATGTGTCTGTTTCTGTTTTGTTCGTTTCGTTTGTTCTTTGAGTCCACACATAAGTGAAATCATATGCTATTTGTCGTTCTCTGATTTATTTCATCTAGCCCCGTGGTCGGCAAACTGCGGCTCGCCAGCCACATGCGGCTCTTTGGCCCCTTGAGTGTGGCTCTTCCTAAGCCTTAGGAGCACCCTAATTAAGTTAATAACAATGTACCTACCTATATAGTTTAAGTTTAAAAAATTTGGCTCTCAAAAGAAATTTCAATCGTTGTACTGTTGATATTTGGCTCTGTTGACTAATGAGTTTGCCGACCACTGACCTAGCCTAATACCCTCTAGGTCCATCCATACTATTGTAAATGGTAAGATTTCTAGTCTTTACTTTTATAAATTATAAAACGATTCAAAGATAGATAGATAGATAGATAGATAGATGATAGATGAAGGGTGTATTGGGTCCAGATGGTAAATGCTGATGATTAGTTTTCCTGATATATTGAAGGTTTAGGCCTCATAAAATTCCTGCAATTCCACAACTTCTTCCTTAGTTGAGAAATCTGAAATGAATGAGTGTCTGCCCCACCCTCCCACCACCAGCTTGCACCCGCAGCAACGCCAGCCCCTGCTGTCCTCACCACAGTTGAAGTCCCAGGGGCTGCTGCCTTCTGGGATTGTGTGCAATGAAGGTGGGGGTGGGAATGAGGTACCATGACAGCACTTCCCTCTGGCAGCTTCTGGGGCCAGGCCTCCTGGCATTTTAATAGCCCCCACACATCTGTGCCAACAGGTGGTATTCTCTCTCTCAATCAGAGTTCTGGCTACTGAGGTGCCCTGGGTCAGAAATCAAGTGGAGCCTAAAGCCTAACACAGCACAACCCCACCCCACCACTGCATCACC
>NW_006285129.1:1478202-1483063 GCF_000327345.1 Myotis davidii | reverse complement strand
CATCCCACCCCACCACTCCATCACCACCCCACCACCTCACATCCAGCCCACCACACCACTCTATCACCACCCCACCACCTCTAGCCCAACACCCCACTCCACCCACTCCCTACCTCCCCACCACCTCACTCTATCCCCTGTCCCTTCACCCTACCCTCACCTCACTCCCATCCCCAAACTCCCCCAACCATCCCCCAACCGCCATCACCTCCACCACCACGGACACCCATACCCAAACCCACACCCCCAAGCTGGGTCCTATGAGCCTTTAACTGGGTCCTGTCCTGTGAGCCCTTAGCAGCTCCCCTCAGAGACCCACCCTCAGACCTCCCCACAAGCTCTCCTTGAAGATGGGTAAGCAGAACTCAGACATTGCTTGTCCCTGAGTCACTTCCTGGGTAGTGGCCCTGAGCTTCTGCCCTGCTCCAGGCCCCAAATCCTACAGGAGCAAACGTCATTTTTTCCACTGAGAACATCAAAACCACTATGGTTTTCTGCCGCAACTAGATCTATTACTGACTAGCCTGACCTAGCGGGGAGGGACAGGGTCAACCTCCGTAAGAAATAAAATCCAGAGACCCAAGTGCAGAGAGGTCCCTCTCTACTCCCGGCACGTGGGACCAGAACAGGAGGCCCAGGCAGGCACCTGCCCCTACTCATGCCCAACACCCCACAGGCATGCACGGGGTGCCTTGGTGCATTGAACTGAGACAGGGTAGGAGCTCCATAAATATTTACAGACTAAATAATCTTCCCATCCACACACTGTGAGCCTCTTAAACCTGCTTTCTTTTCTGTTTTAAATTTGCCCTCTTAATCTTCACACCGTCTTGCTCTAGAAGAGCATTTGCTTTTCTCTCTTCCTCTAAACAACGCCCACCAAACCACAAGGGGAGGCCACACTCAGGCAGGCAGGGTAATAACTGGGAAATCTCCCCGGGTTTCAGCAGCAGGAGGTACTGAGAAACAGGTAATTCCTGTTCCTGGGCCTGGCTGTGTTTGTTTGCAAGTGGTGACTAAGCAACGAAGGGAAATTTTACTAGGTGAGGAGAGACTCATGTGGAGGGAGGGTAACTGTGGGCTGGGCTGGGAAATGAGGAGAGGGTGGCTGAAGGAGGCAGCCAGAAACCAAAGCTACATTCGAGGTAACAGGCTTCAGAGATGCTGCCAATTTAGGCTGAAACACAGAATGTACCACAGCATTTAACTCCTTTGTGTCCACCAACGTGTTGTGTCTCCGCAGACTTCGCAGACCTAAGAAGTGACTTATTTTCTATCAAAAACTGTAACTCTTAGGAAATACAGTCAATAATGTTGTAATAACTACATGTGGTGTCAGGTAGGTGCAAGGCTCATGGGGGGATCACTTTGCAAGTGATATGTATCTAACCTAAAACTAATATACTATTGAATGACAATTGTAATTGAACTTTTAATTAAAAAAACTATTAACTCTTGAGGGACAATTTTACAATATCTGTCAAAATTGTAAATGCTCATATTCTGGAAACTATTGATTCTACTTCCAAGAGTTTCTCCTCAGATATGCCTGTGCATGTGCAGGATTTCTGGAACATTTCTTTTGTTTGTTTGTTTTTAGTTGATTTTCAAAGAGAAATGAGGGAGAGAGATAGAGGAATAGAAACATCGATGAGAGAGAAACATCATCAATCGGCTGCCTCCGGCACCCCCCACACTGGGCTTAAACCCACCACTTGAGCATGTGCCCTGACCAGGAATCCAACCGTGGCCTCTTAGTTCCTGGGCTGATGCTCAATCACTGAGCCACACCAGCTGGGCTCTGGAATATTTCTTAGGGGGAAAATGAAACTATCTAGTTGTCTTTCAATAAAAAGCCCACTGTTAGTGTTCCCAGAAATATATATCTGTAACCTACAATCTGTGATTTTGTATCTGTGATAGGATGCTATGTAGTCATTTTAAGAAGCTTCTGCTTTTCACTTCAGTATATTGGAAATTTTTAAATAACAAGTCTATATTGCTTTTAAATAATAACAATTATCTTAAAGAGAGAAAATTAAAATGTGCATCTATAGACATATCTACAATGTCTAAGGCAAACTCTTTACTATAAAGTGTTGAAGCACTTGATTTGATAGGTGTGATCATCGAGAGGAAGAACAGAAAGGTTGAAATTTACTGTCAGAGGAGATTTACAGACTAGAAGCCAAAACTGTGCTATGGGTTGCAGATTTTTAAAAAGTCAGATATGGCCTCTGCCTTCAGGGAGCTGGCAGCCTCTGCAAAAAGAGATGTACGTGTAGATAAATAACTGCCCGACACAGTCGAGGACATCTGGGCAGGGTACTGTGGAGACAGTGGTCAGCTCCCCTGGATGGGGTGAGGGCAGGAGGGCCGGCAGGAAAGCTCTCAGGAAGAAAGGGCTGCCCTGCTGAATGTTAAGATGAGCCAGTATTTGCAGTAAAGCCGAGAAACCTAGTGCTCAGCCTGCCCCTGCTACTCAGGGGCCTGCAACCCCTCTGGGCTTCAGCTGCTTTATCTCAAGTGGCATCAGCTCCAAGATTCCACTACATAAAAATCATCCGTTCCCCCAACAAACACTTACCTGGGTGTCTCAGTGGCCTGAGTAACATAAGCCTTGAAATAATAAAAGCCCAGAGGATCAAAGCCCCAGGGATGTCTGGTCTTATAAATCAGAAAACAACGGAAGTCGCCTCCACATTCGATCAGTGGAGGAGAGAGAGGGGAGATTCTCTCTTGTGGAATCTAGACATTGCTCTCTTCCTGCCAGAGGCTCAGATGTTCCACATGCACCCAACTGTTGCCTGGCTGCAGGGCAAAGGATGTGCAGAGACATGAAAGCCAGTTCCAGGAACAGGCCATCTCGGCAGGCTCTTTGCAAAATGCAGTCAACAGAGAGGAAACCACCTACATTTCAGCAACATTTAAATCTGCAACTACAAATTAGCTGGTGACGACAGTGCTTAAGTCTGAACATTGAGAGATTAGAGGCAGGCTCCAAGCATACTACACCTCTGGAGGGTGTCAGGCTCAGAGGATTTCTGACCTGGAAGGAACCATTAAAAATATCTCTTTCCTGCCGAAACAGGTTTGGCTCAGTGGATAGAGCGTCAGCCTGCGGACTGAGGGGTCCCAGGTTCGATTCCGGTCAAGGGCATGTACCTGGGTTGCGGGCACATCCCCAGTGCGAGATGTGCAGGAGGCAGCTGATCGATGTTTCTCTCTCATCGATGTTTCTCACTCTCTCTCTCTCTCCCTTCTTCTCTGTAAAAAATCAATAAAATATATTTTAAAAAAAATATCTCTTTCCTGCTCCAGTCAGTTTGGCTCAGTGGATAGAGATTCCAGTCAAGGGCACGTGCCCTGGTTGTGGGCTCAATCCCCGGGAGGGGGCGTGCAGGAGGCAGCCGATCAATGATTCTCATCATTGATGTTTCTATCTTTCCCTCTCCCTTCCTCTCTGAAATCAATAAAAACATATTTAAAAAAAATAGATCTCTTTCCTTCAATAACGCTCCCCATTTAAAGAGCCCTTTTGTATTTATTATCTCCTTAATTATTATCCCCATTTCACACTTGAGAAAACTACAGCTCAGAATTAGGCAACAGTTCCTCTAATAGGAGAGAGGGCTGGAACCCAAAGCCAGGCCTTCAGGCTGCGCCCGTGCTTAACTGCAGGAGTTTGGGGTTTGGAGTTTTGTTGTGGTTGAACCATTCCCGGTTTAGAGAGAAGTTGAAGAGCAAGGTGCTCCATCAAAGTTGATTACATAATACAAGTCACTATTTTACTAACAGCAGGAGTTACTGCTACAACAATGTTTTGTTTTAGGGGGTAGGGAGGTAATGGAAGTTCCCACATAGAGCACTGTCAACTGTCGTGTAAACACTGTGATAAGAGCCCATCCCACAATCTGTGGTTCAAGGGGGGAAATGTGGCCAATGTTCACCACAGGCCCGTGGGACAGAAGAGGTTACATACATTTGGGGCTGCAATTGTGGGCCTAAAAACCAACTTCTGGCTAAATAGGAAAAAGAATGAAGAGTAATTCATTCATAGCATTTTAGTAAATATACACTGTGTGTGTGTGAGCAAATACCTGATCTTTAAGCTGATTTTGTGCAAAGAGGCTTATTTGGTGAAATAAATACTTTCCCACTCATTAAAAACAAATCCAACTAGCTCTTTCTCACATGCAAAACTGTCATAACACCCTGGCTCTGAGGTATATTTATACCATGGAATACTATGCAGCTGTAAAAAAGAACGATCTCTTACTCTTTGAGACAGCATGGAGGGACAGAGTATTATGCTAAGTGAAATAAGCCAGTCGAAGAAAGACAAGTATCACATGATCCCACTCATATGTAGAATCTAATGAACAAAATAAACTGATGAACAAAACAGATCCAGAGACATAGAAGCATGGAACAGACTGCGGAATCTCAGAGGGAAGGCGGGGGAGGGTGGGTAGGTAGGGAGTGCATAACCCATGGTGAAGGTCTTGGATGGGGGGGGAGGCAGGAGCGGGGCTAGAAGGGGAGGGGAACATATGTAATACTTCTAACAACAAAGATTTAGTTTTAAAAAACACATATCCTCAGGTGAGGATTATAAAAAAACAATAGGTGGGAAATTGTGGGGCTTTTAAACCTGTGGGTCGCCCTTTGGGGGTCGAACGACCCTTTCACAGGGGTTGCCTAAGACCATTGGAAAACACATATATAATTACATATTGTTTTTGTGATTAATCACTATGCTTTAATTATGTCCAATTTGTAACAATGAAATTGGGGGTCATCTCAACATGAGGAACTGTATTAAAGGGTCGCAGCATTAGGAAGGTTGAGAACCACTGTC
>NW_006285129.1:1474874-1478106 GCF_000327345.1 Myotis davidii | reverse complement strand
CTTTGCTCAACTGTGAAACAACAGTCGAGGACCTAAACACAGCTATGAGGAGGACTTTGCTGGTTTCCAACCATCAGCATGGAAGATGTCTGGAAGAACATAAAGAAAACTAAATGTGGCCCTGGCTGGGTGTCTCAGTGGTTAGAGCATCGTCCAGCTACACTTAGGTTGCGGGTTTGATCCCCAGTCAGGACACATACAAGAAGCAACCGATGAATGCATAAGTAAGTGGAGCAACAAGTCGATGCGTCTCTCTCTACCCCCCACTTCCTCTCTCTCTTTCAAATCAATCTATAAAAATTTTTTAAAAATACATAAATGTGGGCAGACAGTGGAGGAAAGCCAATAGTTAGCCCCCACCTGCTTGCACAGGGACTCTGGCTGCTTTGAAGATGCCATCTCAAACGTGAGGGAATGAATGAGGGCGGCTATGAGGACAGAGGCAAGGGGAAGTGAGCGGCGGGAAGGGCTTAGACTCCATACAGTTCCTCGCCGCGACCTTTTAATACAATTTCTCATGTTGTGGTGACCTCCAATTTCATTGTTACAAATTGAACATAATTAAAGCACAGTGATTAATCACAAAAACAATATGTAATTATATATGTGTTTCCCGATGGTCTTAGGCGACCCCTGTGAAAGGGTCGTTCGACCCCCAAAGGGGTCGCGACCCACAGGTTGAGAACCGCTGGGTTAGCGGGATAACGTTCATGACGCCCCACATCAGCAGAGCACAGTGCACAAAGCACATTCCATACCGCAAGTAGTCATCCACGTTCTGTAACGCTCCCCATTTAAAGAGCCCTTTTGTATTTATTATCTCCTGAAAGGGTCGTTCGACCCCCAAAGGGGTCGCGACCCACAGGTTGAGAACCACTGGCTTAGCGGGATAACGTTCGTGACACCCCACATCAGCAGAGCACAGTGCACAAAGCACATTCCGTGTAATCCACAGCCATACCGCAAGTAGTCATCCACGTTCTATCGCCTCCCCGCTTCCAGGGAGCCCCTGCTCCACGATGCGGGCCACACCCCATGCTGCCCGATGTTAAAGGGCATCTTTCCGGGTATCCAGCCTGAATGAGCAGAATGAGTTCCCCCACCCACGGATATGGCCGGTACAACTTTTAATTCCAAAGAGGAAAAAAAGCTTCAAGGTGCACAGGGCAAGGGGAGAGAGAGAGGGAGATGGTTTCCGGGTATCCAGCCTGAATGAGCAGAATGAGTTCCCCCGCCCACGGATATGGCCGGTACAACTTCTAATTCCAAAGAGTATAAAAGCTGCAAGGTGCACAGGGCAAGGGGGGAGAGAGAGGGAGATGGTTTAGGGCTCGGATTCCCGCTCACAGCCTCTGCGCCTCGCTCCGCTCCGACATGGTAAGCCCGACTTTTTACTTGTCTTCCTCTGAAATCGAAAGGAAAAGCCACCGCATCCTTTCCACCAGGCTGGATCTGTGGCTTCTAGGTGGACGTGGCAGGAAAAAGCAATCCGTGGGAGGGAACCGGGAAGAGAGGACGGAAGGGAAAAAGCCCTAATGTTCTACCTGGAGTAACAGCCCAGGGGTGGCCCCCCCGAGAGTCTTTGTTTTCCGGGGGGAAGAGAGGGCTCGGGCTGAGGGGTGGGAATTGCATGGCCAGCGGTGCGGTGGCTGCCCCAGGTCCCCCAGGCGCGGAGGGGCGGGGGTCCTGCTGGTGCTGCGGGCCGGCGCCCCCGGATCCCGGAGCCGGGAGCCACATTACAGACTGGGGTGGAGCTCTGTGGACCAGGAAGGGCCCATTTCAGAACAGTCGTCTGAGCCCTGGGAAAATCCAAGTTTCGGTAACTACAGGCAAAGGGCCAGGACAGAGACGGAAGCTAGCCAAGAATGTGGAAGGAGCCCTGCCCAGCTAAGCCCCTCCCTTCCTTTTCCTCACCCCCCCTTCTTTCAGGCACTCACTGCGCCACCTGTGTCCCCCCTTAGCTCCTGCCATCCCCACCTTGAAGTCTCTACCTTTGCAATGAAGCCACCTCCAAAATCTGCCTCCTCTTTGGTGCAGGGAGTCAGCGAACTTCCACCCAGGGACCAAATGGGGTGTCTGGACTTTGCATTTTTCAATGGTTGAAAGAAAATCAAAGGAAGAATAATACTTTGTGACATGTGAAAAGTATAGGAAAATCAAACTTCAGCATCCACAAATCGAGTGTTATTGGCGCAGGGCCACACCCATTCATTATGAGCTGTCTCTGTGGTTGCCGGTCCGTTACAAAGGCAGAGTGACGAGCCATTATGGACCACACTGGCCCAAGATACTTATCATCTGGCCGTTTACAAAGCACATTGGCCAACCCCCTGCTCCAGTGTGTCAATCTGTGTCCCCACCTACTCCTTTCCTCTTCTCCTTTCCATGCAACAACGGAGGAAGTCACATGGGAACTTGGAAAGGCAGAGCCAGCACCACCAGGTGGTGAAACCTGGCATGATGCCCTGGAGGAGGAAGGGGGGATGCCACCGGGGGGTCCTTGGAAGGAAAAGGGGGGTGTTGGTTAAGAATGAGAACCTCAGTACTGGAGTCTGCTTTCAAGTGTTACTTCTTCACATTCCTTTTTTGTTTTTTCTTCCTCAAATGTTGAGTGTTTAGTTTGCGTTGTTAAAATTCTTTCATTATCATAGTTTCCACCAAATACAACTCTGAGGTGCAGTGAGCTGTGTGGAGTGCTGGCCTCGGGGCGGGAGACCTGTTCTCCTCCCTTTCCGCAGATGCCCCGCCCTGACCATTGCCTCCCAACACCCCTCCAGCTCTACAGATTTCACAATTCCATTTCAGTCTGGAAAATTACCTCTGGGGAGAAGGGAGGTTTCTCCCTGTGGCTGATAGCAAGTTTTCAAGAGGACAAAAATAGTCTAAGTGACCGCAGTCAAGAACAATGTTCAGTGGGGGGAAAAGTAAAGCAGAAGCCACGGTGAAACTGGAAAAGCAAAGCAATCTGAATCCCACAAGGAAACTGGGCAGAGGAAGCCTCTGTGGGCCTCTGGAAAGGTCCCAAGGCCCTTGCCCCTTGGTCTGGAACCTTCTGCCCCATCTGGCACGCCCTCCTAGCCAATCCTGTTCCCAGCCAATCTTGTTCCCATCTGACACAGTAAGACAGTGCGATTTTACTAGGAGTCCTAGTAAAGATAAGAAAAGCTGATGTGCAAACACATGTTTCTAGGCTGTGCTATTTTGTTTCTCCCCCAAACCCTGAACCTACCAA
>NW_006285129.1:1466569-1474840 GCF_000327345.1 Myotis davidii | reverse complement strand
GCCTCTGGAACGGCTTCATAGATTCGCCCAGACGCAGTGGGCAGCAGGCACTACTAGCAGAGAGACTAGGAAGGGAACAGCCTACAGGAAGGAGGGAGGGAGACCCTCAGCCACACAGCCTCGGGGCCCTGATCAGTCTTTAGCTCATTAATTACGGGGCCTGAAAGCCTCCAGCTCCGGGCTCCAGGAAGTACAACTCAAGAGAAGTCACCACCCACACATAGACCATTGTCAATGCCCCAGATAAAGCCTCCGAGGAAGGGTGTGGCCCTCCAGTGTTCCAGAAAGTCTGCAGTTGCTGCTCTTGTCCACCAGGGGGAGCCCAGCAGTTCCTCATTTCTGGGGCCTGAGGTGCCCACTAGACTAGAATGATGGGCACACTCAGCAGGACAGAATTTACTTGAAGATTTCTCTGGAAGGGACGCAGAGCCCAGCACAGACTTTGAATCTCCTGCTCCTGCTGCAACCACAGCCGTGGCTCAGCTCTGTAGAAGGCATGGGGATTGTGTGAGCCGCCACCTAAGAGCCCCCATACCAACCTTCCTGGTTTGAAGTAACCAGAGAAGTCCTACCAGTCATTCCTGTGGGAATTCATGGCATCTGCAAGTAGACGGAGCAAAGGCTGAGGACTGCAGAGAGGATCTGGAGGGCAAGATTCCAGGGATGACTCTGCTATGCCCTTCTCATGCCTCCATGTCCTCACATGTAAAATACACGGTTGCTGCCGAGCCGGAGTGGCTCAGTTGGTTGAGCATCATCCCGTGCAAAAGGATGCCAGTGGATTCCCAGTGAGGGCACATGGTTCAATCCCCAGTGGGGGCACATATAGAAGGCAACCCATCGATGTTTCTTCTTCTCTCTCCCTCCCTTCCCTCCAACCTTCCTCTCTCTAAGAATGTCCTCAGGTAAGGATTAAAAATAATAATAATAATAAAGAAAATAAAATATAAAAGATGCTTTTGAACATCCAAAAAATTCTCAGATCTCTCACCCCATACACAGTAATAGCTTTTAGTTTTTATCTAGAAATGCCTGAATCCCAGGAACTCAGCATTGCTTTACGAAGAACTGCCATGTCATTCATCCTAGTAGACTCTTGATACCCTGGAAAACAGGAAATTTTAAAATCTGTACATATGCTTGATATGCACATGAATTTGTAGATGTATAGTTAGTTATACATCTATTTACCCACGTGTTCCAACAATACCAGTAGACCCTGTCACCCTTACTCTCATCTTGGCAGCCTACTGCTTTCAAACTTAGCCACATGCTCCATACTTCCTCTCACTGTATTTCTCCTGGGATAACCATGACGCGATGTGGGAGGGAAGCTCACAGGATGTGACTTTCTGTTCCTGTCTTAGGCCCCTAAACCCCCTAAAAAATGACCCAGTGCTTTAGGAACTGCTCTGACCCAAAATGAAGACATGAGATTCTCTGGAGTGTTCTCTAGCTTCCGGTCTTTGATACGTTGCCCTTGTCTGAGCCCTGATTTTTTTTTTCTCTCCCAAGGCAAAAATGGCCAGCCCTACAGAGACCGAGCGGTGCATCGAGTCCCTGATTGCTGTTTTCCAGAGGTACGCCGGAAGGGACAGTAACAACTTCACACTCTCCAAGACGGAGTTCCTAACCTTCATGAACACGGAACTGGCTGCCTTCACAAAGGTACGGGTCCCAGCCCTCACCCCCCAAGCTACCCAGAGCAGGAAACAAGCCTGCAGACTGGCCAGGAAGGAAGCAGACTGGCCAGCAGCTAACCCCCACCCCACACTCCAGTCTCCTTTTCATTCATTCCAAGCTGGAGGTCCACAGAGCAGCCTAGGCTGAGCTCCTAGGCCTCAGAGTGAGCTCAGAATGACTAGTAAAGGATCTCCTCTCTCTTTTTCTTTGAATCAGATGTGTTTTCAAGATCAAAGTTATCAAATTACCTGACACAGGGAGAGCTTCCCTACCATTTAGGGAAAAGAGCTTACAAAATGGTAAATGGCCTAATGGGAAAGATTTCTAATTTTATTCCTCTACCCCAAAGCCTCTAGGGCAGTCCTGTCCAATGGAACCTTCTCAAATGATTTTTTTTAAAGTTATATATCTGCACTATCTGATATCATAGCCACTGGCCACATGTGCCTGTTGACTTTCTAATGTAGTTCATTTAAGTAGCCATATAGAACCAGTGGCTATAAGTGTGTGCATGTGTTGGGGGTTTGGATGAGTGGGAGATAAGGCTGATAGACAGGGCATCCCATTTTCACTTCAAATCACTCGACTGTTATAGTTTGTATATTGGAGTTGCATGGAACACTTGGGGGGAAAAAAAGTGTTCCACTGTTTTTACAAAATTGAATAACCCCTAAATGTCACCTAAAGTCCCCTGAACTAGGAACCAGAAAACCTGGGTTCAAGTCTCAGGTCTTCCCCTTAGCCAGATCACTTTACCTCTGGTTCTGTGTCTGGTTAGTGGGAATACTAGAGCCCCTACTCTTGTAAGAATAAAATGTTGGCAACATATTTGAAAGCATTTTAGAAAGAACAATAGAAAGATACTATGAACATTATTGTTGTTATTGCCTCTGCAGAACCAGAAGGACCCCGGTGTCCTTGACCGCATGATGAAGAAATTGGACCTCAACTCTGATGGGCAGCTAGATTTCCAAGAATTTCTTAACCTTATCGGCGGCTTGGCGTTAGCTTGCCATGATACCTTTAAGCGTTCCCAGAAGTTTGTCTGAAGAACCCTTGGAGCTGGCCTCCAGCCCCAGCCCCTTTCCTTCAAGTTTCCCGATCATCCTTTTCTCACAGACCACACACACCCTGAGCCCAGCGTACCTGCCACCCCATGCAGGCCCTTCCTGCTGGTAGTAATAAAACATTTTTTTTTAAACACACACTGGAGAGTCAGTAAGTTTGTGTAAGGGAGGGAGAAGGGTGGGAGGGATGTAAATTGGATTGATTAAAGCAGTTACTGGGAACAGCGTAGTAAATAGTATACATGCATCTTGGGCTTATTCTTCGGACTAATGATGCCATCCAGAGCCATCTCTAAATTACTCAGACTGATGGAGCGCTGTCACTTGTGGTCACTCACTCATTAAATATCTACCCCTACTATAGGCTCGGGATACAGTCAGCAAGACAGACAGGTCCCACCTTCACTGAGCTTACTTTCTCAATGAGGGGAGGGAGGACTGAATGAATAAGCCCGTGGACACAGACAATAGTGTGGCAAAGGCTTGGAGGGGTGGGGGAAGGCAGTCAATGGGGGAGAAAACAAAAAGCGGACATCTGTAATTCTTTCAAGATGAATCTTAAAATAAAATGGGCTCACAGACAAACATTACACTGCACATGAGGGACCATCAGTACATGCAACAGATGAGAGACTTTGCACCCAGGTAACAAGAGAGAGCAATTCGCAATGTATTTTAATGTATCTTTAAAACAGCGGTTCTCAACCTGTGGGTCGTGACCCCGTTGGCGGTCAAACGACCCTTTCACAGGGGTCGCCTAAGACCATCCTGCATATCAGATATTTACATTACAATTCATCACAGTAGCAACATTACAGTTACAAAGTAGCAACGAAAATAATTTTATGGTTGGGTCACAACATGAGGAACTGTATGTAAAGGGCCAGAAGGTTGAGAACCACTGCTTTAAAATGTTCAGGTAAATAATACAAGAAATAGGATACATAAAACAAGAACAGGAGTAGATGAAGAGAGAAAAAGAAGCAAATAGAGAATCTATAAATAAAATATACAGTCATGCAAATATATAAAGGGTCATGAAGCTGGGCATTGCACCAACAGTTGTAGGCCCAGCTCCGGTGATGGCTGAGCGGATCTCTCCCACCCACCTCACCTTGGGAAGACCTGGTGACTCACTTTCCCCGCCCACCTCACAATGACCCTATTGTACTGGCCATGAACCTGGTGAGAGGTGTGTTGGGAGTTGGAACGGAGAGATGGAGAGGACCACACCTGCGCAGCTGCTGCGATAAATCATGCTTTTTTTCTCTGCTCTCCCTAATCTCCTAAGTCTCCCCAGTCATCACCGAGCGCATTCTTGGATGACCACAGTCAAGACAGAGAACTCTGGGAGGGAAAAGCAAGTCTGCACTGGCTGGGAACTGGGTTCCGATGAATTCGAGCACCTGTATGAACAGGTAACCCCGCCCTCGCCCCACTTCTCTCTACTCAGACTGCAACCGAAGCAGAGAGAAGTGTTCCTGTCGCCAGATTCATATTTTATCCTCACAGCAACTGAGTTGCAACATTATCATTAAACATGACCTGTGGCCTGGCTGGTGTGGCACAGTGCTTGAGCGTGGACCTATGAACCAGGAGGTCACGGTTCTATTCCCAGTCAGGGTACATGCCCGGGTTGCATCTCAATCCCCAGTAGGGGGCGTGCAGGAGGCAGCCAATTAATGTTTTACTCTTACATCGATGTTTCTCTCCCTCTTCCTTCCTCTCTCTCTCTAAAAATCAATAAAAATATTTTTTTAAAAATAAAATAAGAAACATGACCTGTGGAGTCACTGGTAAGAATGCAAAACAAAGACAAGGATCCGGGAACATTATAAATCTAGCCCATAAAGAGATGAACTGGCAGAGGGAGAAACCCAAATAAGAAAGATGGGTAAGGTATAAAAATTAATACCAACTGGGCAGCAGAGGTTGCTTCCAAAATGCTAGCTCACCCTGTCCTCCTTTCCTCACTACTAAACCTCCTCAACTCCTTGCAGTCCAGCAGCTTTCTCCTCCCCATGGTGAAGATTGCTTTCCCAGCGTCACACAAGTCCTTGCCATATTAGCAAATCCAATAACCTAGTCTCCACCCTCAAAGTCCTCGGGCCACATCACTGCGAACAGTGGACGGCACCCATGCATGCCTCCTGAAGTCATCTCTCTCCTGGGTTCTCACCACAGAGACTTCTTCCCCTGGTCTTAGCAAGCCTGGATTCCGGTACTCAACCTACCACATGCCAGGGTGTGATCTTGGCATGACACAGATCAACAGGAGAAAATAACCAAATTTATTATGTACAGACATACGGGGGTTCCCTAAGAATATGAGACAGATAGAGCAGTTCAGGCTTATATGCCATCTTGAGCTAAGGAGAAGCAGGGAGGTGGTGGTTTACAACTTCAAAGGGCAGAAAGGCAATATACACGGAGATGGAAAAGTAAATGTTTGGTAAACAAATGTTTGCTGGGCCATCTTTAACAAGGAACACAGAGAAGACTGTGATCAAACAGGCCTTGCCAGGGTCCTCTGTGTCTATTACACTCTAGTCCATATTAAACTAGAGTTATCTATGACAGCGGTTCTCAACCTGTGGGTCACGACCATCGGAAAACACATATAGCATATCAGATATTTACAGTACGATTCATAACAGTAGCAAAATTACAGTTATGAAGTAGCAACAAAAATAATTTTATGGTTGGGGGTCACCACAACATGAGGAACTGTATTAAAGGGTCGCAGCATTAGGAAGGTTGAGAACTACTGATCTATGATGAAAGCTCCCTTAATTATTTTCCCTGAGCCTTTCTTTTCTTAAAAACAACCAGCTTAGCCAGACTAGCATGGCTCAGTGGTTGAGCGTAGATCTATGAGCGTCACAATTCAATTCCCAGTCAGGGCACATGCCCGGGTTGTGGGCTCGATCCCCAGTGTGGGAGGTGCAGGAGGCAGCCGATCAATGATTCTCTCTCATCATTGATGTTTCTATCTCTCCCTCCCTCTCTGAAATCAAAAACATATTTTTTAAAAATAACCAGCTTAAAATAATCAATACCCCAAAAGGCATATTTTGTGTAAAACTCTGCTTTCCCCTCAATGCCAAGACAAATCTCTGGCCCCAAGGAACTACAAGCATTGAGGAAGACAAATAAGAGGCTGCCCAATCTGCGAGAGGAGAGATCCCGGCCTCCCCTCACCGCCTTCTCTTACAGCCTGACTCCTCGCCTGGAAAGGGAATTCCTCCAGCACCAGGAGTGTGTTGCCTTCCTCTGTGAGTTCTCTGGAGCAGCCAGCCCCGCAGCTGCACGCAGCTTCCAAAACCCCAGTCTGCTGCTCTCCTCACTAGATGGCTCAGCCTGGCTGGGAAACGCTGCTGGAACCAGGCCTCCTGCCAGGATCCCAGCCTGACCACAAAGCATGTGCTGGGCGCCACTCAGGGACGCAGTGACCACAGGGAGAGCCAGTGTCTGCACACTCTCCCCTGCAGGTCACCCTGCCAGGGGTGGGACCAGCTAAGACTAATCACAAAGCAGATCATTTCCACCTAGAAATGCCCCGCCAGCAGCTTGTTCCGCACCCTCCTTCCCGGGCCAGTGTCTCCCCTCCCTGCGTTGGGCAGGCACCACCCTGCTGCTGCAGGTGCCCCAGCTGCTAATTCCAGGTGGTTGTGCCCCTTCTTCTCCCTCGGGCCCCACAGCTCAGTATTGGCACCCTGGGCACCGTGCTGCAGGTCCCCCAGCTGCTAATTCCAGGTGGCTGTGCCCCTTCCTCTCCCTCGGGCCCCGCAGCTCAGTATTGGAGCCCTGGAGATTCTTCCTGCAGGTTCCTCTCAGATCTGTTCCGTCCTGCCCATTCTGACCAGCATCTTCCCAGTCCAGGCCTGCATCATCGCCAGCCTCCTCCTTCACTTCCTGGCCCGCATTTTCTCCCACCTGCAGTTGGTGGTCTTAATCATGCTGACATTGAAGTCGGTAGCCTGGAATTCAAAAACATCCATCACCTAGCCTTGATCACTCACCCGAACCCCTTTTCTAGCAAACCCCACTGCAAAGCTACTCACTGTGCAGCCACCAGAGGGCCCCACAGCACTAGCTAGGAAGTGAGGACACACCCTCTCCCAGTCCAGGGCGCCTCACAGCAGCTTCCAGCCAGGAAACAGGACTCCAGGGAACCCCCAGAGTCCCGCTGCTGGCTAACATTGTTGAGGAAATCAGTTCAAACCAAGCAGCCGGCCTTTCACGAGGGGGCTGAGTCATAGGCTCCATGGAGTCACATTTCTGGGGATCTCAGCCCTCCCCGGCCACATTCTAACATCAAAGAACATAGAGTATCTGTGGCTTAAATAACTTTCCCTTTCATGCAGCCCACAGAATTTCTGCCTGGAACACCACTTGTTCTCAAGTTGTCATAAAGAGAAGGGAACCGCACGTTGGCCTGGCCGACCACAGTCCACGGCGGGCAGGTCTTGTCTTGCAGAGTTCTCCCGCAACACCAAGCATTCCTGGGGTTCAGACCATCTGGTGTTCTGTTCTGGCCTAATTACTTATTACCTCAAGGGACACGATCTTGTTTGCTTCCTTCTAGGAAGAGGCCTGGGAAACGAGGGTTCCTTGTGACTAGAAAGTGGAAGGGAAGGGCTAAAATTCCCAGTTTTTGCTTTGTCGGCCACCCCAACTCATAACATAGGCAGACTCAGTAACTTGTGGCTGATTTTCATTAAGGTTTTGCCTGTCTCTTTTTTGAGTGTTTATTAAGAGGCTGGATATACTCGGGGAAGTCTTTTAAAATAATTAAAAGACATTGAGGGGTTGGTTCCTATCTTCAGGAATCTTCATAAATCGCCTCTTGTGACCCCCATAATAACCTGCCCCTAGCATAGGAATTTGAAACCCCTCTGTGGCGAGGACACAGAAGGAGCAGAGACTTACTTGCCCCTGACGTAAAGCAATCGTGCAGCGGAGCCGGCATTCAACACAGCCTGTCTGGCTCCAGCCACCCCCCACTTATTAATAACCATGATAGTTAACATGAATGGGGCACTTACTGTGTGCCGGGCACTCTGCTAAGTATTTTCATGCATTTTCTCATTTTATATTCACAATGTCCTTATGAGGCAGGAACTACTATTAAGTCCATTTTCCAGATGAGAAAACTGAGGTTTGGAAATGTTAGATGACCTGTCCAAAATAGCCTTCAAGTGCCAGAGAACACAGGACTCACTCCCAAGCCTGTGCTCTTACCCACTGTTATGCAGCATACCGCCTCTCCCACCTCCTCTCATGACATGAGCACATGTCACCTCATGTGCTTACCATGCTGCAGGCACACTGGTGGCTTTTCAATTCCCCTCTCGGGTCAGGCCCTTCCCGGCCTCCCAGCCTCTGCAAGTGCTTTCCCTCCACCAGAAAAGCTCCCTCCTGACTCCTCGCCTTGAAACCCTAGTTCCTCTTCCTCTAAGTCTGGGCTTAAATGTCCCCTCCTCCGTGTAGTCTTCCCTGACTTTCTCCTCTCTTTCCC
>NW_006285129.1:1461721-1466538 GCF_000327345.1 Myotis davidii | reverse complement strand
CTTTCCCTTCAATTCTTCTCTCATTCAGACCCCTGTTTTTCCCATCATGGGTTTTGTTTTGCCCTTTACTTGTACTTTACTTGTCTGTCCCACTAGACTGTAAGGCTTCTGGGGGCAGAAATGTGTCTGTCTTGGTCATTAACATACCTCAGCACCCAGAACATGCCGGGTGTTAGTAGCACTCAATAAGTAGTTGATAGACTATAATCATTGGATTTTACAGCTCACCTAGAGACGAAAGCAGGTGACCTCCAACCCCAAGCTAAGTGTTCTCATGCCTTAAAAATAAAAATAAATTTTAAAAGGCTGCAGTCCTGCCCGACTGACGTAGCTCAGTGGTTGAGCATCAACCTATGAAAAGGCTGCAGTCCTTCAGCTTCCAATTCCAAGAGGTAAGTTAGCGGGGCCAGCACAGCTTCGGTGGAGCCCGCAGGTGCCTAGGGCCCAGAGGGAAGTCTGCTCAAAACTGCCCACAAATCACAGCCAGAGACCTTGCTCCGCCTCCTTAAAGCTTCTGCTGGGCAAAGTGAGGGAACCCACAGTTTAATCCTCTCTCCCTATCCTGCTGCCTGCTGGGGCCCAGCCTGATGCCTTGATGGTCATAAGTTGGTTCCTTCTCTTTCCGGGCCCCAGCAGATAGGGGTCTGTCTTTATTTTATCCATAGAGAGACTCAGGTCCACAGTGCGGAGACGGCGTGCCTGGAGCCACACAGCTGGCGAGTGGAGGAGTCACACACTCCCTCTCTACACTTCAGTGGCTCCTAATTACCTTCAGAAGCGAGCTCCAAGCTCCTTAGCCGAGTATTTCCAGGGGCCCCAGGAAAGGCACCTCCTCTCAGGCTGAGCCTCACCCAAAGCCCTGAGGGGCTCTGCTCTCTCCTGCTGCAGAACTGGGGCAGTTCCCAGAAAAGACATGCTCCCTCCCAAATCCATGCTCCAGCACATGCTCTCCTTCCTGTCTGCCCCCATAGAAAGGCTAATCCCTACTCGTCCTATAAGATCCATATAAACAAGCAAACAAACAAAAAGATAGCCCCCAATAGGGATCTACCCTAAGGAAATACACATGTGGGCAAAGGCATTTATTCAAAAGCAATCTTTTTATATCTAATTACTATCTATGACGGTAATAATGGTAATAACCTAAATGTTAAACAATGGGAAATGTTTAATAAATTCTATTTTCCTATTTAGGGTGTACAAGTATAGCCACACATGGGGGTTTATTGCTTTGTTTTTGTTTGTTTGTTTGTTTGTTTTGCCAGCCAAAGCCTTATGCAGGCTACTGTAAATCAGGGCTCTCAACTGAAGTTCCATAGAGGACCGCGGTGACTCCCTGCTAGCGCTCCTGAATTGTCGGAGAACTCTACCCTTTGCTATAGCTGTGATTCTCACGTGAACATAATGTCTGGGCAGACAGACTGCTGAGCTAGACTGCATGGCACAACGTGACACACATGAAGAAACTAAGAAACCGTATGCATTTGCCAGGACCTGTGAGCGTATGTAAGAGAGGATGACCATGGCAGTGAATCGTTCTACTCGAACAGTGTCACAATGCGCATGTGATCAGTAAAGTAGTATAACGGCTATTCATGCAACTTCATCCTTTTGAGCGTGCGGCCAAAAATACTTACTTACAAAAGAACACCATTCTATGCGTTAGAGTTATGCCGTAGCAGATAACCCCCCAAATCTGGGGTTCTTTCTCATTCGTGTAACTAGACCAATAGTAACGGCTATTCATGCAACTTCATCCTTTTGAGCATGCTGCCAAAAATACTTACATACAAAAGAACACCATTCTATGCATTAGAGTTATGCCGTAGCAGATAACCCCCCCAAATCTGGGGTTCTCTCTCACCCGTGTAACTAGGCCAATAAAGGTGATTCAGGAACCCAGGCTCTTCCACCCCTTGAGCCTCGAAGTCTGACAGACAGGAAGAATGTGGGAAAGTCACCTCTTAATCACCTTGGCCTGCCAGGGACACATATCACTTCCAGTCCCATTTGCTGATGACTAGTTCCAGTCCCACCGAGGCGCAAGGGCTGCTAGGAACACATCCCCGCTGAGCAGCCACTTCCCAAGGACACCTCTACACTGTGACGGGAAGAACACACATTTCTGGTGGGCAAGCTCACCTCTTTGCTGCAACCACAAACCCAAAAGAATTGAAAACCACGGGGTTATGGGTTTTGCTGCTATGCCAAATGGAGAAGCCGGCCTCGTTCGTAGAACAATGCCTCCTGCTCCCACGTTTGTACATTGGGATGTACCCCGGGCATGGTGGAGAACCTGAATGCCACTTCCTCTTTGCGCCATTTGGTCTGCTCCTCTCTGTGCATCTCTCCTTCACCACCTGCCACCCCAGAGCTGGGCAGCTCTGGCTCAGGCGCCGCCAGTCCCTGGTCTGATCAGTTGTCACCAGGGAAGCAGCTGTCACGGTGTGCGTGTGGTTTACGAGGCACACAACTGCTTCCTGCAGAAAGAAGTGCCTGGGACCACTTCTCCCACAGAGAGATTATAGGCATGGAGGTACTTGGGGCTTTATGCACCTACCAGTACTGTTGTGTATCGGTTGAATATGACTTCAGGTACACTTGTTTATGGCTTAGGGGAAGTTTTACTGTACTTGTTTATGGCAAAGACAAAAGAAGTTGTTTTGATGTAAGAATGAAGTCAGTCATGCCGCGATGTCATCATTCTTCATCTGCTGTGATAAGCAGTCGGCAGCCTCGTTGCTAAGGGGCCCCATGAGATTATGATAAGAACCAGTAGAGAAGCAACATTGGCAAAGGGACATTTACACTATAAATATTGAGTTTTCCCTGGCTGGTGTGGCTCAGTTCGCTGAGCAACCCGGGTGCTGATTGAAAAGTTCAATTCCCGGCCAGGGCACATGCCCAGGTTGCCAGTTTGATCCCCACTTGGGGTACATGTAGAAGTGACCTATCGATGTTTCTCCCTCTCCCTTCCCCCCTCTCTCTCTCTCTCAAATCAATTTAAAACACATAAAAATACTGAGAGTTTGTCACAACTATTTGAGATTTTCCCACAGCAGCCTGTGAAAGAGATCCCTCCCCTCCCCCGCCAGCCACACACACACAAAAACACACACATACACACTGGTATCTTCATTCCCTAGTAATGTGCTCTAGCAACACGATCCAGCCGCAGTGCTGGCCGAGGGACTTCGGGAGGTTGGCTCCAGGGCGGGTCTGGCCTATCTTGCCCAGTCCCGCCCCACCCACCACCTTCTAATTAATTTCGCACAAATCCGTGCACCGGGCCTCTAGTTAAGAGATATTATCCTGTATGCTATTGGTTTGTAAAATTATTATAATTCCCACAGCAAACCTCTGCTAAATAAATTACTGGCAGAGACAGAACTTTCGCTGCCTCAACATAAAAAAAAGTACATAAAAGTGATCAAAAGCTGCATGAGGGTAGGAACAGGGTCCATACTGCTGACCATTTTCACCACTGTACCCTTAGCACTTAGCAGTGTTTCAGAAACTCAGGTCCCTTCCATCTTGTAGCACCAAAGACACTAGGGCCTGGGAGTATGGCTAGAAGGCTGGAAAAGACAGAGAGAGACCACAGTGTAGTTGAATCAGTATTTGTTGAATGGAAAGAAAAAAAAAAAAAAAGAATGAGCTCTAGCCGGTTTGGCTCAGTGGATAGAGCATTGGCTCCCAGATTGATGGGTCCTGGGTTCAATTCCAGTCAAGGGCACGTACCTCAGTTGCAGGCTCATCCCTAGCCCTGGAAAGGGTGAGTGTGGAAGGCAACCAATCAATGTGTCTCTCTCACACTGATGTTTCTTTCTCTTTCTGTCTCTTGTCTTCCCTTCCACTCTCTCTAAAAATCAATGGAAAAATATCCTCAGGTGAGGATTAACCAAAAAAAAAAAAAAAAAGAGTAAATGAATGAACATTTATACATACTATTTAATGGCATGAAAATAGTCAAGATAAAGTATTATGAGACAATAAAATAGAATACATCATTTTAAAATCAGTGTGATCACAATTTAAGAATCACACGAAGCCCTGGCCGGTTTGGCTCAGTGGATAGAGCATTGGCCTGAGGGCTGAAGGGTCCCGGGTTTGATTCCGGTCATAAGCAACCGTCCGACCTGGTAGCCATGACGTGCAATGACATAGGCCGATGCTCAAACCATTGAACCACACGGGCGGGGCTCCTATAGTGTTCTTTTACCATTCACTGAACTCGTGGATTTTAATTGTTTGTGTATCTATCTTTCAACAAGACTTAAAGCTCTTTGAGAGGAGTGACTGAATCCCAAGGGCCTGACACATACTAAACATTCCAAAGGTTTGTGAATCAAATGAAGAAATAAAACAAGGCCTATTCAGACTCAGGCGTCCTTATTCTAACTCCGGCTGCATTTTCCCTGGAACTAAAGGGATCCAGGACTCTCTCCACTCTTGACTGTAACCTGGGGCCTGGAAAGAACTCAGAAGCAACAGGAAAATTTGGAAGAACTGCTCCCCAGAACAGTCGGCACCAGGGTTGCAGGAATGAGAGTTGTGATCCGAGTGGGGATTTCCTGGCAAGAAAGAGTCCAGATGAGTCACATCGCAGCGCTTGAAGGGTTCCCTGAGTCTGCTCATTCCTTTCGGATCACTCACTCCTCCCAGGGCCTCCCTGGGGGACAAAGGAAAACCCAGGCCTGGACACTGGGCCCTTTTCCTCCAACAGCTGCGGGTAGTTTGCCTTTCACCCTAAACCACAAAATACATGGAAGGGGGCGGGATATGCATCCGCTAGGAAACACTTAGGCTTTTCCCTA
>NW_006285129.1:1461409-1461655 GCF_000327345.1 Myotis davidii | reverse complement strand
TCTTCCAAAGGGCACTGAGGACCTAACAGGCCAGATGCAGAACAAAAACGAAGCTTTGAAACAGGTTTTAGCAGTATCAACAACTGTAGCTGAACTATCGACCCAGAGAAGCCAGGCACGCTAAAAGGAATAAATCCCCCTCCACAAAGGGCTTGTAAGGCCCCCGGAGCTGACCAGACCACCCGCGCGGGGTAGGCAGGGGGCTATGAGCTCGGCTCCTCCGAGAGATGCCCGCGGACCCGGGGG
>NW_006285129.1:1450797-1451732 GCF_000327345.1 Myotis davidii | reverse complement strand
GGCGGCCTTCCGCGGGCCCCTCCCTGCGGTGTCATCTAGAAAAGAATTCCTCGACCTGGTCGTGGGCCCGCGCGCCCCGCCCGCAGCACCGCGGATCCTTTGATTTCCGCATTCACTCTCTCTCTCTCCTCTCTCTCTCTCTCTAAAACCAAGCCCGAGAGCAAAGGCACAGCCGAGGGTGGGGAAGTCCTGAGACATTCCCGGGTACTCGCTTGGCGGCGGCGAAGTTTACGGTAATGTTGTCCCTGGGAATGGGCGGTGGGACCCGGCGCCCAGGGAAAGCCCCTGATGGCCGCTCCGGCCCACCCTCCAGGCTTCGCGGGGTCTCCCAGCGCCTGGGAGGGAGGAAGGATGGGGGTTGTCCGTGCTCTGGCCACACTCTGGCGAGGCGAGCAGCGCCCTGGCGCGACCCTCCCCAGATTCCGGCGGACCCGGGGAGGGGGACTCGCCCTTTATTACGGGAGGTCGGTGTTGGTGCCCCGGGGTCCGAGCTCTCCTCCCTTGCTTTACTCCCACTTGCCTACTTTCCCACTGGTCTCCCCAGTTCAACGAACCCCTGCTTTTGGCCCCTTGTCTTGGCGGCATGCTTTTTTGTGGGCTCCAGCTGCGGGCTGACCTCTGTCCAGCTGTTCGAATCCTCCCCCGCCTGGGCCGCCAGAGCAGGCTCCGGAGGGCTGCGGTCGGCTGGGCAGGTTGGCAGCTGGCGGGTACCCTTCCTAAGGGACACTCGGCCCCTGGCCCTGAGGCTTCAGGTTGTGCTTCCTGTTTGTCTGCTAGACGTGGAGGTTCTCACTACTGAGGGAGGGAGGGAAGGAGGGAGGTCTATTTGATTTCTTTATAAAGCAGTTTTGCAGGGAGAGGGGGCGGGGAGAGGACTGTGTTAAGTGATTTCTCTACTGAAAGGGTTTCCCCCTCTCACTACCTCAGTCAAACAA
>NW_006285129.1:1449891-1450778 GCF_000327345.1 Myotis davidii | reverse complement strand
GAACAGTCTTGGCGAAGGACCTTCCAACCCAGATTAATCTGGCCCAGTGCAAAGGAGATAGAGATGTGCTGGATACCGGGTCACACTTGAACTTGGCCAAAAGAATAGCACCTCCTCCAGCCCTGGACCCTGCACTCTCCAGCCTCAGCTGGGCCCCACCTAACTGAAACCAGGACTTTGCCCGCTGGGTGGGAGTGGTAAGGCCCGCTGAGGGCTGGGGGCCAAACCCTGCACAGCTTTAGGCCAGACTCTGGAATCCATTAAGCCCACCCACCCCCACCCCTTCTCTCTGTGGGGAGCTGGGAGCATTCTGCAGGGCGTGGCTAGCACAAAGGGCTCCAGGATTCTGCGAGTGGATGGAGGCCTGTGACTCAGCTCTGAGACCATGTGGGTGTGGTCCTGACGGTTCTGGCTATTCTGGCAGATGGTTCGGACAGACACTCCCTGAAGGGAAAGGGGAACTGTGCCATCTTAGAGGGCATTTTCCAAGAGGAAGTGAGTCACACCAGGACTGGCTGGCAATCTGAAGGAGAGAAGGGCTCTCTTAGTTGAACTATGGATGAGGGCAGCAATTAGATGGGCAAGGCCATCATGAGACCGCTGCTGGGTTATCTGCCTTACACTTGTTGGCAGGCTGCGTCAGCTTCGCTGGGGAGGCAGCTTTTCTGTTCAGAGGCTTACAGTTGCAGAATTCCACTCCCCACCGCAGCATGGGCGCGTGCGAACAAACACACACACACACACACACACACACACCCCTGCAGCCAGTCTGAGTTTCAACCTGCAGCAATGGATTTTTATATCCTGCACTTCAGGTGAGGCCAGGTTCATGGAAACACCCTCTCAAAGATCTTTGCCTCCAACGTGTTTCGGCAAATTGCGATAGC
>NW_006285129.1:1439775-1449854 GCF_000327345.1 Myotis davidii | reverse complement strand
GAGTTCATAGAACTCATCTGAAATTTCTTCGTCAATCCTGCCCCCACAGATTCCTGTCCAGTGTCTACTTAATCACCTCTTCTAAATGGTATATACCTTCCTCGACAGCCCAAAGCTACCTTCATCGCGGTCCCTGATCCACCATTTGGAGTTTCTTATTCCAGTTCCTCAAATTTTCTTGAGAGTCCACTGGGCACAAAGCATCCTGATTTCTAGGTGATGGATGCTCTTCCCTGATGTTTCCTGCATACCACATCAGATGAGCCTTTTCCTCCCAGGTCTGGCTTCTGGCCAGCCTCCCAAGCAGCAACCTCAGTGAAAGCAGGCCTCGGCGGGGGCAGAGCTGAGACTGGGTGCCTCCCTGCTTTCCACTGACAGTTCCAAAAAAATGTGACTTTTTAAGAGCACTACCCACTTGGTATGCCCTTGGCTACAGCCCAGTCTTTTAAAGTTGGGGAAAACAATGGAATCTTTTCAGGGCTCTAATGTATAAATTAGCACTCAGAGTGCTGGGAAAGCTGGACTGCCGGAAGTTTTAGGATCTTTTTTAAGCTTTTCGTTTTCTTGGAAACGCAACAATTTGGGAATATTGCATCAAAAGCAACAAGAACGAATTACTTATTTCTGACAATGTTCAGCACTTCCTAGCCCCTCACTAAATAACTACCACCCAGCCCGCCAGTGGATTTAACACCAGTTGTCACAATGGCTATTGTTTGACCGTTCAGGATGATTAAGGAATAGGAGATGGGTGTACACCATTGGGGTGAAGAAGGCTTCTGCCTTCTCTCTTCCTATTGGGTTGCACCTGGAACTTTTCCTTTGCTGCCCACTTTCTCGTTGGGCGAGTTTTATGTTTGGTGAATGGTTGGAGATACAGCCTGGTCCATTGCCCCAAGTCAACTACCATTAATTTCCTTTGGGGATCAAGTTCAAGAATGTCTTCTGGGTTTAATTAAAAAAAAAAAAAAGGAGGGGTCCTTTTCAAAATCTCTGAAGCAAAAGGAAGGAAACCTCAAACACATTTAGAATAATAGATGTTTGTTTTCAGTGACACCCTGCCAGTTATTTTCTGGGTGGGCTGTAAGAAAACGACAGTATGGATGAGCAAAGTAAATCAAACCTCTTGCTCTTTAGAAGGAGCCTTTATAAAATTACGGACTAGATCTGGGCATGGGTCCAGAGCAAACATTTGGGATTGCTCAGGAGCAGGACTTCTGTAAGGAGGCCTCCTGCTTCCCTGCTACTCCTGAGAGCATCGAAATTGACTTTATTATCAATTTCATTCTCACTGATTTGTAAGCAGCCTCTAAAGGGGCAGAGGGCTAGCTACTGGGACCCTGCTCAAGGAGCCCACAATCTAGTGAGAAAAGAAACAAACACAATTAACTACAGGTTATGACATCTTTTTAAATAGTATGTCATTAGCTGGGAAACTTCCCAAAGGCAAGCACTGTGGAGTGAGTGTGTGTATGTATCTGTCTGTCTCTGACACATGACCAGGACATGCAAAGTGTAGGAGCTCCAGAAATGGAAAATTGAATTCTCTACATGTGTGGAATCCAGAATCATTTCTTTAGAGAAAACTACACAGAGAGACTATGGACTTCCGAACCTCCACTCTTAAAGACCTATTGTCCAGGCAAACAGGAAATACACAGATAGCAGAATAAAATGATTCGATAAAAAATGAGTGAACAATGAGGTAGTTACATCCTGTGGAGCTCACAGTGAGAGAGCAGAGCTGGAGGGGCATGAAGTAGAAATTGGGATGGACCCACACACGAGAGAAACACAAGAGTGCGAAGAGAAAGAGAAGTCACGTCTGGGTCTGATCAGACCTGTTTAGCAGGACGCATATTTTCCCTCTGCATATGGAATGTGCTTTTCTCTGTATTCGACTGTTTCTCGCTCAGAGGCGGCCCCTTTTGGGCCCCTTTCCCGGCCCTTCCCAGCTCTCCTGTCCTCCTACCCAGCTTGAGCTACCAGGTTTGCAACCCAGACTTGGGTGATCACACATGCCAAAAGGATTACTTGATTCATTCATTCCGTCATTTAGCAAACACTCATTTAGTGTTTCTGGATAGAACAGAATGATTCACAGTTCCTATCCCAGGTAGAGAGACAGGTGAACAAATAAATGAGTGTTTCAGATGCAGGAGGAGGTTGCCTGGGGCACAGAGAGGACCCTGTTGCCCCTTAGCCCAGGCCCTCCAGTGAAAAGTGTACCCAAGCTAGAAGCAAGAGTCCCACCCCCTGACTGCATGAGGAGGTAAGAGGGGGTGGAGCATGAGGATGGGGGATGGAAACCCCAGGTTCAAGTCCCTGAACTGCTGCTTTAGCAACCAACGGTCAGTGCTGCAGTCAGCCAGCCCCACCCTGCAGTCCGCCCCGCCCTGCAGTCGCCCCGCCCAAGATGGGAGGGCTGGCAGCGCTGACTCAGTGGGGCAACCGCTGCTCTTGGAAAGAGCTGCAAGACCCATCCGCTACCAAGAGAACAGCTTTAATCATAACATGTCGCCCTTCCCCTCATTCTTACTGTGAAAGCAATGCGCTGGCTCTTCCTTCAAAACAGAGTTAACTGGTCTGAAGGCCTGGTCAGTGCCCTCTGGGGCCCAGGTTACTGAGGAGACAGCAGCCATCTCATCCGGTTTCCAAAGCCATTTTTACCTTCAGGACCTTACACTCCTGGCTAGTCGCTGCTCTTCATTCTTATGGCAAATGCAAGACAAATAGTCAGCCGGCTGCTGTATTTACCACCCATGTGCTGAACACACAGGAGAGAAAGAGAAGGGGGAGGGGTCCAGTGGGGGAGGGATGTGGCTTCAGAGAGGAATGCTCTGCTCTGTTCGTTCCTTCGTGAGGAGCACAGAAGAGGAGGGGGTGGGATTGGGGCCTGAAACCTCAGTGCTGACTAAGGGCAGACTGTCCTCACCCTCTTGAGGAAGATATTCAAGGGTGGCCAAAATGTCCTTAGCTTCCCACCCGTTTCTCTCAGAAGTTCCTAAATTCACCTGGTTCCTAGTTTAGGGCCTTACTCTGGCTTTGCAGGCCCTTTCCTTCTGCTCTGCCCCGTGAGGAAAGGGAACCGGGTGTCCCACAGCCTGTTCCAATTTCTGGGATCTTTGGGAATTCGTCACGAAGGGCTCTGTGCTCTACCCTCTGTACTCTACTGTTTCTGAGCTTGGGCACAGGTATTTTTAAACCTTTCCTGAGTTATTTCAGAACTGGAATGGGATCCCACATCCTTCTCCCATAGGTGACTCACTCAGTTGAGTCTGAAGTTGCTGGCCTTCAAGAACTAAGCCAGCCCACGGCCATCGGAAACCGTACGGGAGATGGGGACGAGCCAGACCCAACTGCGTAGGAATAGAGGGGAAAGGGTGTGTTTGGTCCCGTGGAATTCATCTCACAGCGGACCTTGAGCATTAATTTGCTGCTCTCTCCAAGAGAACCGCCTTGCAGATGAATCATGCCCCACTCTGGTTTATAGCACTCGTTACAGCAGCACATTCTTTGGCATGCTGGTTCACGTACTTTTCTGGGTATTCAGGGGTAGAATTTACTATTCTTAAGTGTAATTGCTCAATCATCATGTTCACCAACCCCACCTTCTCCTCTGTAAAAGATAGCATTTAGGGGTCTGTTTTGAAAACACACCTGTCAGCAGCAGAAACCAGACCAAAACACCTTTCTCAGGTTCCTATTGGCCACTCTCTAGCAAGGGAAGGTGCGAGCCTCTCCTTCAACTTGTGCGCAGAACCTGTTCTTGTGTTTTGTTGTTGCTGTTTTAGGGAACGGTATGTAACAGCCTCCATTCAAGTTCACCTGTGTCCTATCCAGTAGTGACGTTAGGTGATGTTAGCCAGAGCTGCTCTATTCTGGCCAAAGCATTCCTTCCAATGAAGTCAAAATCCATTGAGCTTCTATCAAGTACTAAACACTGGGTCTTAATGAGACATGTACCCCCCAGATCATTATACCTGAATATAATCTGACATGTTTTCTTTCTTTTAAACTCTTCATGATGAAAGCTCTTGCTCTCCCACTGCACCCCAGACTGTGAAAGTAACTTTTCTGTTCTTGCTGCCCAAAATATATCAGGTCCCCAAAGGGGTTAGGATATACTGTTACTTCTTCTCAAGGAACTAGATAATGAACTTTGGGTAGCTATTATTCAGGTAGGACAACTGCATTTACTACCAAAAGATGCAAATAAATGTCTTCATTACAATCACTAACAAGTTCAAAGCTTTAGTAGAGAATACATACCCAGCAGGCCAAATTCATTCGTAAGCAGATTTCTAAGCTTTAGGATTAGACTGAACCAGGTTACCAGTTGTGCTTGGAGGGCTGAAGTTGCCCTACTCACCAGGCTTGACTGTGTGGGTTGTTGGTATGCCACCATATCTGAGAGTCCCATTTACCAGCGCCAAGAGAAATGATGAAACATATATTCTTTCAATAGGTGCTTTGTCCATTAAGAAGAGGGATACTGATCTCGCCTTTCCAAATGATTAGAGGTCTTACTTTTCACCCCGTGATTTATGCAGAATTCGCGGGTAACTAGATGAATCCCTCATTCAGAGCATCAATACCTGTGGTGCCTATTTCCATCAGCAGGAGGCCCCAAACCAGGGGTGAATTGGTTCTTAGACTTACTGAATTTTGCAGCTGGAAAGAATCAAGTGAATGATCTAATCACACTCCTTCCAATTATTCTCAAAAGATTGGCAATACTTACAGCTTAAAAGTTAATGTAGCCCTGGCTGGTGTTGCTCAGTTGGTTGGGCGTCATCCCGTGCACCAAAGGGTTGCTGGTTCAATTCCCAGTCTGGGCACATGCCCAGGTTGTGGGCTCGCTCCCCTGTGTGTGGGGGGGGGGGGGGGGGGGAGTAAAAGGGGGGGTGTGCAGAAGGCAGTCAATCTATCTGTCTCTCTCACATCGATATTTCTCTCCCTCTCCCTTCCTCTCTCTCTAAAAATCTATAAAAGAAAACTTTTTTTAAAAAGAAGTTAGTGTAAACTCTGTTTCTTTACATCCTTTAATATGTTTCAACAGACCTCCCCAAAATGCCGTCTCAAATGGAACACGCCATGGAAACCATGATGTTCACGTTTCATAAGTTTGCTGGGGATAAAGGCTACTTAACAAAGGAGGACCTAAGAGTACTCATGGAAAAGGAGTTCCCTGGATTTTTGGAAGTAAGTATTGAAAGGCTCAGAAAGAACCAGACATGAAGTTCTAGGCCCTGGTTCCTTTCCCTTCTTCTTTCCACCCCTTCCCTGTGGAGGTCCCTATTAGAAAGGTGTTTTCACTCACTTATTTATTGAACATTATTGAGTGTCTACTGTTCATAAGCTACTGTAGGGGAAACAAGGTAAAGAAGACACAGCCCCTGCCCTCCAGGAGCTTACAATGGGAAGTGAAATAAGACTGCACACAAATAACTATAATACGAGGTGTTTGCTAGAAAGAGTCATCTGCATCCATTGAGTTGCAGGATAGCCTTTCACCAGGATCACCAGCAAGGCTACCCGGTTGCCCTCAGGTCCATAAACCTGGCGTTGGAGATGGCACCTGGTCACATTCGCTTTGAGCAACCTGAATCACCCTTCTTAAATCCCTTCAGATAAAGGCTTTGAAAACTTTTTCCCAATTCTAAACTCAAGAAACGGTGCCACGCATCTGCCGAGAGCCAAGCATCACTCCAGAAATCATTGCTTTTCATACTGAAAATGCTCTGAGAACACAGGAGCACAGCTTGAGTTTATATCTCACCTTCGTCAGACTGAGGGATCGTGCAGACTGGAAGAGGACTCTGCCATCAGCTCAGATGCATCACTCAGGGCATTAGGCCATGAGGCACAGTTGTCCTGTTACATTGCGGGCCCTCAAGAGAGTTGCTGCATTTCACTGAAGGTGAAACATTGCTTGACAGAATATTAGATGAAAATGCAAGTCCTTTCCCTGCCACAACTGGAGTCACTTGAAAGGATCGATACTGAGCGCGGTGTGGAATAATGCATTAGCCTCTACAAGGCGAAGGGAGATGATAGTAAAAGGCCTCTTGTCCTCGGCCTGGACAATACCACATTAGTCAAGCCCCTGACTCCTGACCCCGTAAATGCAGGGTTTTGTAGCACACTGTGATTTCCATGTCAATACCAGTTAAATAAACAGATATAAATGGCCTAACTAGTCTCTCAGAGCTTCAGTTACCACAATGCTATCCCTGAATGGGTTAGGATGCACTGTTGCTCTGCTTTTGAACAGTCCTATGCTATACCCCAGGCCAGGAGTTAGTTAACACTGGGCAGGCGGCTTTAGATGGTTGGGCCTCAGTTCCCTCCTCTGTGAAAGGAGAGGGCTGGATGTAATTATCTCCAAGGTCAGTTTCACTTGCAGAGATTCTTCTAGGCAGCCATAAAATGCAAGGGCAAAATATGTCTACCGTAAGCCCGCCCATCACGTGAACAAAGGCATTCTCAGTGCACTAAATACTCATTAGTCGTGTTGTTGCATAAGTTAGAAGTCGGGATAAATATCACATGAGATCCAGACCCTTCCTCCCTAAAGGCTTTCTGGCATGAGACACATCAAGGGTGTATGTAGCACCAAGTACTGAACATGCTGTGTAATTTATGCCAGGCATGAAGTCATAATGCCAGACACACCCACACTCGCTGCATTCACAGAGCATTTGGTTTCTAAAGTTGACTCCTCTGTCATCCAAACTGACTCCTTCTGACCACAGCCAGGAAGCTGGGGGTGGGGCCAGAATTGACTGAAACCCACCGGAAGTAGAGGTGGCTGCGTGGAGCAGGTGTTAGTTGCTTGCTTAGGGTAGGAGTTGGCAGTGCTTGTGTAGGAAATGCTGCCGCTTTGCCTTAGGGATTTTTGAGTGCGATTTGTAAACATCCGGCCCAGGCGAGACACTGAGTGTCCATTGCCCTCTCAGGTATACAATCAGTGCAATTCATACTTTACTGGAACCTTTTACCCTTCTCAGGGGCCTTATTTCCCTCTCTGTTTGATGGCATGGTTGGACTTAGAGGGTCTCTAACATGACTTAGAGGGTCTCTAAAATGATCCTATAGGAGAGAACACAAGTTCTTATGTCTAACCATCATCACTCCAAAAAGGAGTGATCAAGCCAGTCACCATGGAAGCAAAGTGGAAGAAAAAGCAAAAAGGATCTTGCCTGCCCACCTCAGTTCCACACATTCATGGCAGACACTGAGAGTCATGGGGAGTTTATGACTCCGTCACACATATTCCTTTTGAAGGGATCCAATGAAGAATATAGGATGGCTTAGATTTACCAACTCATTAAGAATGGAAGCCATGTTAGAGACCCTCTAAGTCCAACCTCCTCCATTCATAGTTGATACGTGAAGGCTCGCTGAGAGTGACTTCCTCAAGGTTACGTGGCTAATAGGATATGAAGCCACACAAGCTTGGCCCACCCTCTGCTGAGAAATGAGGGCAATCTACCTATCTCCTCCAAACCTAACACACCATATGACATCATTAGCACCTCCTTAAAATCCATAGAACAGTGATCTGAAACTTACTCCCTAAATAATCTTATGAGATCTTTTCCTTAGAGTTTCATATTTAAAGGACTTGGCTATCAGGAATAAGAGTTTGTTAGGAGAATGTAAGTTTAAACTACAAAATGGGGGAGTTTCAGGTGGTTCTTAGGCAGAATCTCATGATTTTAAAAATTGTTAGAATAATTGAACTGGAAGCAAAACAAGTCAGAAAGCCATGCTGGTTCTAATTGGCAAGAGCAGTGGATTGAGAATTAGGAGGCTTGGGTCTACCTTCTCTTGGCACAGAATAAGCCATTTCTAAGGTCCCTATCATTATATGAAAAAAAAAAAAATGCCATGGGAACCTCTTTCCTAGTTTAAAGTAAATTTAAACAATTTACTGAAATGCTCCCTCAAGACAGCAAAATCCATTTAGATGATCTCCAAAGATCACTTATAACCTAAAACAAGAATTCTGATCATTGAGAGATTATATGCATGGTGGTCAGCAGTCCAAATCAAAGAAGGTAGTCATTGCAGACACTGACTGGTCTTTCTTACCTTTGTTTTTGTTTCTGTTTTTGTTTTTCAGAATCAAAAAGACCCTCTGGCTGTAGACAAGATAATGAAGGACCTGGACCAGTGCCGAGACGGCAGAGTTGGCTTCCAGAGCTTCTTTTCGCTAATTGCTGGGCTCACCATCGCATGCAATGACTATTTCGTAGTACACATGAAGCAGAAGGGAAGGAAGTGAGCAGCTACTTTGCCCTGATAGGAGTTCTCCCAATGGGTCCCTTAAGGAATATGTGCCCCACAGCTTCCCTCTGTATAAGAATTTCATGAGCAGATTGGGACTCTTAAAAAAATGTACAAATAAAATCCCACCCCCATTGAACAAGGGAAAGAAAAGCCAATAAAGCCAGATAAGCTTTTGATTTTTATATTGCTTGTATCCTCTTGCCCCCCAATAAACAAGTTTTTTTTTAGTTCCTAATTTGAGGCAGAATGTTTACGTCTTCAGGAATGCTTGTTCCCTACTTCATTTCAAAGAAAACAAAACAAGCCCGGCTGGTGTGGCTCAGTGGTTGAGCATTGACCCATGAACCAGGAAGTCACAGTTCTCAATTTCTGGTTAGGGCACATGCCCGGGTTGTGGGCTCAATCCCCAGTAGGGGGCTTGCAGGAGGCAGCTGATCAATGATTCTCTCTCATCATTGATGTTGCTACCTCTCTCTTCTCTCCCTTCCTCTCTCTCTGAAATCAATAACAACATATTTTTTTAAAAAAACACCGGAATGCCCTTGGGCAGCCAGCACACTGCAAAGCTCTTGCCATAGAACCACCAAAGTGGGAGAACACTACCCACCCGGCTTGGAGTCTAACTTCTCTCAGTGATCTGCCTTTGTAGCTATGTCTAGACCAGTGATGGTGAACCTATGACAGGCGTGTCAGAGGTAACACGTGAACTCATTTTTTTGGTTGATTTTTCTTTGTTAAATGGCATTTAAATATATAAAATAAACATAAAAAATATAAATCTTCGTTTTACTATGGTTGCAAATATCAAAAAATTTCTATACGTGACACGGCACCGAAGTTAAGTTAGGGTTTTTCAAAATTCTGACACGCCGAGCTCAAAAGGTTCGCCATCACTGGTCTAGATGAAGGACCAAAACTCCAAGGATGAAGAGAAGGCACTTCAGGAGTATATTCTAATTTTACAGTTATTGAGCACAGCCTTACCCTGGTACATCCATGCCTTTCCAACCAGCACTTTGGATGCCTGAGATGTCTGAAACCATTTTTCAGAGCAAAGTGTCAGTAAACTCTAGGGTGAAAATAAGTCCATAAGGCAACTAAAGAAACAAAGCGTCTAGTGTGATGCCTCAATAACATATGTTGACATTTATTGAGTTGTCATGAAATGTGAGGAAATAGACTAGCATGACTTAGATCATGGGGTAGTGCTTTTTTTGTTGAAGTGCCAGGACTGATGTCTTGATAAAGAGCAAACTTTCTCCCAGGCCTTTCTGTGCCTGTCTACAAGCTTCAGCATATCTGCATTATGTGCTAGGTGCTTATTAATATTACAGTACTCTTTTTATAGAGAGGATGTATGAATTGGCACATGAAATTGTTCCAGTAAAATAGGTCAATGAAGATGGAAATATTTATTTTTATGATTGGACACATCAACATAATTCTTGGGAAAAGTCCAGCATAAGGTCATCTACCATCACAGGGGAAAGCATGCAAAAGGGAACAGGATAGTCCAAAACTAGCTTTGGGGAAAATACATCCAATAAAATTAAGGTTAAAGATAAAATTCCAACCATTTAATTTTGCCCATTATATGAACAAAACAACTCAGCTTTGCAGTCTATGGGATTCTATTAACAGGTTTATAATGGAGAGGAATTTATTACAAGATATTAAGTGGAAGAGGGAAGTTGGCTAGCTAAAGACACTAAGTCCACAATCAACTACCAAATCCATGCCATAGAACTGAGCTGTTGAGGGAGCTGCTGGCTCAGGAAGCT
>NW_006285129.1:1435362-1439754 GCF_000327345.1 Myotis davidii | reverse complement strand
GGAAACCATTGCCACAGCTGGCAACTTCAGAACCATATGACCCATAGCCACACTAGCAAATACAAATACCCATTTTCCTGCACCTTTCTACCCTGGATTTGGCTCCCACATCCAAGTCTCAAGAAAGTGCAACAAGCCTGGCCCGCATGGTGTGGGTCACCGGTTGAGCACTGACCTATAAACAAGGAATCACGGTTCGATTCCCACTCAGGCCACATGCCCAGGTTTCAGGCTTGATCCCCAGTGTGGGGCGTGCAGGAGGCAGCCAATCAGTGATTCTCATCATTGATGTTTCTCTCTCTCTCTCTCTCTCTCTCTCTGAAATCAATAAAAATGTATACTAAAAAAAAAAAAAAAAAAAAAAAAAAAAGAAAGTGCATCAAATTAGCAGAATCTCAGTTACATCAAAACCCTAACTGCATAGGAGTCTGGGAAATGAAGTTGTACATTTCCCAACCCCTGCACACTAGGAGCTGGATGCTGATCCACCATATCCATAGTGATGATTGCTAGTTCTAAGGGAAGTCTTCCAACCTGTAGGTTAAAGAAACTATGATCTCTAAGGACAGGAGGCTCTAAAAGACAACCTCTGACAGCTACAGGGAACAGGGATGCAAACTGGCCCATTGCAACAAGGCAAACCATCTCTCTGTTCATGAGCACGTGTACCAGTCAGATTTACCCCTTCCGTTTACACCATCTGCCTCCTGGGGCAACTGTGTTCACTGGATATTATAAAAGTGGTGTTCAGTTCACAAATGAGCAGGTGAAACTGTAACACCAAGATCTTATGGGTTCAGATGTCCCCAAATCCATAGCAAGCTTTCATACTCCAAGCCTCTTAACCTGACAACAAAAGAACCATCCCAGAGAGAGGGCCCTGGAGGGAGGAGAGGGGAAGTGTCAATTCATTTTCACAATCGGTATGCAGATTTGAAAAAATTCTAAAGCTATGTGTTATATCCAGAAGATGACCCCAGTCACTGGCATTTAGAAAGCTGTCCGATGCCAGGGAATCATCTAGGCCACACATCATTGCGGGGGGGCGGGGAGAGGGGGAGGGGAGGGGAAAAGGCACTGGGAGAGAAAGGAGAATAACACACTTCCTTCACTTTAGCCTCTTCTCAAAACATTCAGTAGGGAGCTAGTACAAGAAAAATAAAAATGGTATTTATGACTTGAAATCCTACATGGCTCTCCATGCCCACGCAATGCAGAGATCCCACAGTCTGACCTGCTGAAATAGCCGTCTAGCTTTCAGGGGTTGCAGACTAATAGCTCCCAGAGGGCAAAGCTGTAATTATGCCAACAGCCATCAAGAGGAACCATCTGGAAAATTCCACTCATTCTGCTACATGGCTGAGTTGTGGCAGCAGATCCCGCCCTCTCCACACCCAGTTACGAAGGAAAAATGAATAGTAGTGCAGAAAGTCAGTTTCCAGCATGCTGCAGAGCTGACCCTGAAAAATACATTTCTTTCTTGGATCCATTCCCTTGTCCAAATCCCTTGATCATGAGCCAACTGCCTGTGATTTGATACTTTTCTACCCAACTCATCTCAGTGGGAGAACAAAGGCAAGTATATACACCTCTCTCTCTCATGATTTGACCAATTTGAAGGTGGTTGTTCCAGTAACTTCTCCAGTTCTTAACCCCAGAGGGGTAGTTGTGAATAGAATTTCATTTATGAGGGCTACTATGTGAATGACACCAAGCACAGTTTTGTGGGGGATATAAAAAAACAGATGCCATCCAGCCGACGTGGCTCAGTGGTTGAGCGTTAACCTATGAACCATAAGGTCACAGTTGGATTCCGCGTCGGTCAGGGCATATGCCTGGGTGTGGACTCGATCCCCAATGTGGGGCAGGCAGGAGGCAGCCAATCAATGACTCTCTGTCATCTTTGATGTTTCTGTCTCTCTCTCCCTCTCCTTTCCTCTCTGAAATCAATTTTTAAAAAAGTAACAGGACTCAATGACTAATTAAAAATGGATGGAAAATATAAGTATTAGACGCACTTCAAAATCTATGCAAGCTTGACTCCTAGGGCTGGGTTGACAGACTTCCAAAAGACGCTTGACTGCAATGAGTCATTATATACAAGGATTTGCCTAAGCCAAATCCTGCCTCTCATCTATTAGCCCACAGACCTTGCATATTCCCTCTGGGATCTTTTGGCAACACTACGGGTCAGGCATGTGACCTTGGCCATGCCTGTGGCCTCCACTTATATTTCATGGACCAGGTTTTTGCTTCATTCCCTGCTCCACTAGCCTCCAGCTCTCAGTCTGCTCAAGGTTTGCTTTCTCAGCATTAACAACTCATCACAGTGAGACAGGAAGAGGGAGAAATCAAAGAAGCTGGTTGAGTGGACAGAGATTTCGAGGTCCACTAACAAGAACACAAAAATTGAAGGAGAGGTTTGTGGAACACCATGATGAGGACACTTGGGAGATAGTTGGTACAGCAGATAATGTCCAGGTCTGGAGTCAAGCAGACCTGTGCTCAACTGTTATTGCCAACTTTATGACGTATTGACAGGAATAGATAACATCTATTGCCCATTTTTCTATTGGCCAGGCATTCTGCTGAGCTCTTAAAGTGTTTTATCTCACTTAATTCTCACAACCACTCTTTGAGTTGAGTACTGTATTCTTATTGTCCCCATATTACAAATGAAGAAACGGAGCTATCGAGAGGTTAAGGAATTTGTCCAAAGTCACATTGCTTTTGAAGTGATAGAGCTGTGTGAGTCATATCCAGGTCTGACTCAAAAGTCTATGCCTTTAGTCTAATAACTAAATTGAGTAGACAGGAAAGAAGTCACAAAATCAGATTATCCTAATCAGAGACCAACAGTCCGAACCCGTTGTTTAAGAGCACAGACTCAGAAACCAAACTTTCTGGGTTCAAGTTCTGGCTTTGCTATTTACATGCTGTGTGACCTTGAGCAAGTTACTCAGACTCTCAGTGACTGTTTTCTCCTATGTAAAATGGAGACAATAATAGAAACACCTCATAAGTATGCTCTAGGATTGTTAATATATCTAGAATAATGCTTATACAGAGTTAGCACCAAGTAAATATTGACTATTAATAGTCCTACAACTTTTTATCAATTTAAGTTTAGGAAGTTGAAAGGAAAAAGACAAAATCCTGGAAGGTTATATGCCAGGGGATATTACAAAGCCTCACAATGCATCTGCCAACCAGCAGGTCCCTCCATACCTCCAAACTACATGAAGCAATGCTTTGTTGAAAGAGCAAGAGCTTTGGAGTCAGAAAGACTTGAGTTTAATTCTTACTTCACTCCTACTCTGTGGCCTTAGACAAGGTACTTAACCTCTTTGGGCCTCAGTTTTCTCATTTGTAACACAGACCCAATTATCCATGTGGCAGGATTGCTGGGAGGAATAAGGAGATAATTATACAAAATATGCATGTTGGTGCTTCTCACCCACACACAGAGACAGAAGCGAGTTTGTTTATTCTAGCAAAATCTTGCTCGGGAAGAGAAGTCAGACCTTTGGTACTGAGTTAGTCAAACATTAATGAAGGGCAGCCTCTTTTACTACATCTCTAGCAAATGGTACCACATGGTTCTTCCAATAAATCTTTTCCCAATCTGTCTTATGAAGTCATAAACAGGGTCACAACTAAATTTCAGTCACTTTTAGGCCATTTCCTATGGGGAACTTAAGCTTTTAAAATATTGCAGGGAAATGAGCATTAGAGCTGGGGTTCAGAGCAACTTTGAAACTGGGTATTTCCTGGGTTCTTCTTGGTGAATTTGAACAAGTTTTATTCAACATTTCTGGTTTTTCACCATTTACATCACTTGAAAGTTAGGAAAAACAATTTCCAGCCCAGAGATGTTTATAAAGATTAAATAACATAATAAATAACCTACATTGATTCTTTCCTGCTTTTTTTTTAAAAGTTTCATTTTATTTCTTTTTTGTTAATCCTCACCCGATGGGGTATTTCTCCATTGACTTTTTACACAGAGTGGAAGGGAGGGGAAGACAGAGAGAGAGAAACATCAATGTGAAAGAGGCGCATCGGTTGGTTGCCTTCCGCACGCACCCTGACCAGGGCCAGAGATTTAGCCTGCAACCTATGTACATGCGCTTGACCAGAATGGAGCCCAGGACCCTTCAGTCCACAAGCCGATGCTCTATTCACTGAGCCAACCCGGCTAGGGCTACTGCTTTTCTTTTATTAAAATGGACTATACAGCCCTTGCTGGTGTGGCTCAGTTGGTTGGGCGTCGTCCTGTGCACCATAAGGTTGTCGGTTCGGTTTGTTTCTTGGTCAGGACACGTGCCTGGGTTGCCAGCTCAATGTCTGGGGGGCGTGTAGGAGGCAGTTGATAGATGTCTCCCTCACACT
>NW_006285129.1:1428904-1435315 GCF_000327345.1 Myotis davidii | reverse complement strand
TTTCTCCCTCCCACTTGTATGTTTCTCTCTCTCTCTCTCTTTCTCTCTCTCTCTCTCTTTCTCTCTCTCTCTCCCTTTCTCTCTCTAAAAATCAATAAACTATTCTTTTTAAAAAATGGACAATACATTAAAGAGATCATTCACCATGGTTAAGTGGGATTTATTTCTGTGATGCAAGGTTAGTTCAATACCTGCAAATCAATTAATGTGATACACCACATGAACAAAATGAAGGATAAAAAGCATATGATCATATCAATAGATGCAGAAAAAGCATTTGACAAAATGTAGCGCCCTATAGCTAATATCACACTTAATGGTGAAAAACTAGCAGCTCTTCCACTGAGAACAGGAATAAGGCAAGGATGTATGCTCTTACCACTGCTTTTCAGCATCATACTGGAAGTCCTAACTAATGCAATAAGACAAGGAAATAAAAGGTATGCATATTAGGAAAGAAGAAATAAAACTGTCTTTGTTCACAGATGACATGACAATCTATGCAGAAAATCCAAAGGAATCAACAAACAAAAACAAAATACTCTGAAATTAACAAGTAATTACAGCAAGGTTGCAGGATACCAGATTAATATACAAAAGATTTGAAAAAATGTCTGTCCACACAAAAACATGCATGTGGGTGCAGATTTATTTATCCATTTATTTATAGAAGCTTTATTCATAATTTCCAAAACTTGGAAGCAACCAAGATGTCCTTCAGTAGGTGAATAGATAAACTGTGGTACATCCAATAAGGGAATATTATTCAGATCTAAATAAATGAGCTATTGAGCTATGAAAAGACTTAGAGGAAATTTAAATGGATATTACTAAGTGAAAGATGACAGTTTGAAAAGACTACATACTGTATGATTCCAACTATATGACCTGGAAAAGGCAAAACTATACAGACAGTAAAAAAGATCAGTGGTTGCCAGGGATAGGGGGTAGGAGAAGATAAATAGGTTGAGCACAGATGTGTTTCAGGGCAGGGAAACTAATCCGAATGATACCATAATAGTACATACATGTCAGTATAAATTTCCTAAACCTAAACAATGTACAACACCTAAAGCCCTAATGTAAACTATGGACTCTGGGTGATAATGATACATCAATGAGGTTCATCAATCATAACAAATGTACCCCTCTGGTGGCGAGGATGTTAATAATGGGGAGAAATCTGTGTATGTGTGGGAGCAGGGAGTGTATGGGAAATCTCTGTACTTTCCACTCAATTTTGCTCTGAATCTAAAACTATTTAAAAAAAAAAAACTATACTCATCATCTTCCCCACCCTAGTCCACCCAACAACAACAAAAAGCTGATCTTTTGGATGTTCCTGGTTTCAAACAACAAAATTCACTCAGGTTTATTCAAGTAGAAAGGAAATTTTATTAAAATAACTAATCTACTTCAGTCTTGCCCCACTACAATCAATCCTCTCTATTCAGCCAAAGTGAGCTTTTTAGAATGCATTCCTGAAAACCCTGTAATAAATTGCATTTGTTCTTAGGACTAAGTTTAGACACTTGGGGGATGCTGTGAGTGCCCTGCCCACATCACCTTAGGACATTCTCTGAGGAGCTAGAGCTGGCCCCCAACCCCAACCAATGAGGAACAAGGGCGCTGGATAGATGTGCCTTGTGCCTCAAATCAATATGATAACTACAGTCTCTCAGGGGTCTCCAGTGGTATGTGCCTTGTGCCTCAAATCAATATGATAACTAAGAGGCAAGTCCTACACAGTCTCTCAGGGGTCTCCAGTGGCACGGAGCTTCAGCTGCCCAGAGCAGTGCCCTGCTAGTTAATACAGACTTTACGGATTTTCTTCCCCTCTCTGTCTTACTTCCCCCTTCCTTCACCACACTTCCTGGAATCACGTTCCAAATGAACTGCTTCCACCCAATCCCTGCCTCAGTTTCTGCTTTTGGGTACCCCAATCAAAGACAGTGCCCTTATATGGTCTACAATTCCCTCCATCATCGGGCCCCTACTTCCTCTTCCAACATCAGCCTTTGCCACTTCCTAATTTACAATCTATTCTCAAGGTGCACAGAGCCTCTTACAATGGCTTCATGCTCTCCCTCCTCTAGGCCTTTGTACATACTATCTTTCTCCTCTTAGAACACTCTGTCTCTTATTCTTCACCTGACTAACTCCTACTCTACCCTGACATATCTGCCTAAATGTCACTTCTTCTAGGAAGCCCTCCTAAATTCCCAAGTTCAGGTTTTATGCTCCTTCTATCTGCTTTCAAGGCACCCTAAAGGTAGCATTTATGTCACTTTGTAAAAGCTTCCTTAATTCTCTGCCTCCACCAGTACACTAAGTGGCAGGAGGGCACAGACCATCTTTCTTCTTTATTACTGCACCAGACCGTCTAGCATAGCTCCAGACACAAGGTAAGACTTACGACTAGCCCTGGCACATGATAGGTGCCAAAAATATTTGTGGAAATGAAAAGGAAAGAAGAACCAAAACAGTGCTCAAAACAAGTTATAGCATAACTTAGCTCAACTGGCAGAACTATTCAGAGAAGCTGCATGAGATGATGTGTTTCAATTTCCTTCTGGCTGCCACCGGAGTCACTCTGTGGAGTACAGAATAGACCAACCTCCAACTCCAGAAACCACGGGGCTAGCTTTCAATAAATAGAACACAAACTACATAGATCTATGGATAATATCATAATCATAGTATCAAAATCAGTCATAATTTATGAACTTATTTAGAGCCTTATTCATTTAGCAACAAGTCCTCAGAGTCCAATAACAAATTCCTGTAATTCGGCAACAGAACAGACAGGCTGCATCAGAGTGAAACAGCACAATAAGTCCAATCGGGTCTGGCAGCTCTCCTTGAAGTGGTGACTTGGACTTCCGGTCACCAGGGAGGGGGAGGAGGTACGGAGGGAGGACAGAGTGCGAAGAAGCTCACATCTGATATTACACCACTTTAGCCCTGGAGTAAACAGTCCCTTTCATTTATATTCCTTGCTGAGAACTAGGCACAGGGCCCACTAGGCAGCGAGGTCGGGGACTTGCTAATGTAGCTCCTGGCTGGGCATCTGCTTCCTGACCACTCTACACCGTGAAAGGGAACATGAATGCTTCTCTGATGATCTACAGCTGCCTCTGCCACCCTGCCAGAGGTATTATTTTATTTTAAGAAACTGAAGTGATCTGATAAGAATTGGGATTCCTTATTAGTACAGCTACAAAACCTTCGTCATATTGAACAGACATGGAGTCAAAGATGGGTGTTGCCAGCTTCTTTCATGGGGACCTTTGCAATATTCTCTGCCCTGTTGGACCCTCTTACTCCAATTTCATCCTGTTTCACCCTCACTGCCACTTCCAATTGATCAGACAATTTGCTTTTAGAATAACTGCTCTAAATTCAAATCGGCCCCATTTAAATCACATCCATGGCTCTTTAGTGCCTTTAGGATGAAGTGGTCATTCCTCCGCAGGGCATCAAAGCCCCAGCAAGCTCTGGGTTTGGCCTACCCCTCCGACCTCATCTCCTGTCATCCCTCTCCCACTCTACGCTCCAAACCACCTACAGTTCTCCAAGGCATCGAGCTACGTCATGCCTTCATGCCTGCACACGTGCGTGACTCTATCTGAAATGCCCACATGTTCGCCTTCAAGATTCAGCTCAAGTCTCTCTTCTCTGAAGCTGGTTTGAATCCCCCCACCCTCCCCCCAACCACAGTTAACCATTTTCTTCTTTGAGCCACGGCTTTTCTTTGTACATACATTAATTAACACACTGCATTATAATTGCTTGCGTATACATCTGTCTTACCTATTAGACTGTGACAGCCTTAAGTTCAAGAACCAAGTCTTTCCATCACTTTATTTCCAGAGCCTCACATCCTATTCAGTACGTACTAGGAACTCAGAAAATGTTTAATGAATGAATTAATGCATGTATATACATGTGAAGGGATCACAAGTCATGCAGAAGGAACGACGAGTGGTGACATTCTTTTGTTGCTTATGGAAGCCAACAGATGAAGATAATTTTCCCAAGCAAATAACTATGCCTCTGGGGCTTCCAGTTTCAATGCAGCTTGTGACTAGAAACGTCATGACCATTTCATTCTGATCTCAGATCCAGCTGGGGAGACAAAACAGTATTTTCTCATTTCTGCTGATTCTTTTATACATATCATAAGTTTAAACTAAACAGGCAGAACTAACTCAGACACCCACATGAAACAGCAAGCAGGAGCGATTTCCTGTCAATGAGAAATTGACACAATAGAGAATCTATGCCCAGTCTAAGCAACTTTCTATGGATGAAGATAGATTCAAATTTGGAATCAAATTTCTATCAGAACCAGGTAGAAATAGGTGAGCTTGTTTTATTAAAGAATTTTTTTTTAAAGTTGAATAGTCATGCTTTTTCTCAGTGTTGAAGCTGAAATACTACATACTTGCTTTCCCAGACTCCTTTGCTGCTAAGGAACAGCAGATGACCTAAGTTCTCCAAGCAGACATACTGCATTGGAAGGTATTGATGCTAAAAAAGCAGACTACAGAGAACCGACTGCATCAGTTGCAGTGCAGAAGGGCAGCAATCCTGATTTTTCATGAGCAGAGAGGGCATGGGTGCCAGCTAGCATCCAGTATCCAATGTCAGCAATCAACATCCAGCTACAGGGCAGTGCTATCTCTGCCAGATCAGCTTGGTAACTTACTTCCCTCGTGGTCCTGGCAGCTGCCTGGCTGCCCTTGTTCCTATGCATTTGTCTTTCTCAAGATTCCAGGAGCTATCCAATAAGTACCCTTTTAGTAAAATCCTTTATTCCTCAAGTGTGTGATTAAATGTGTACTTGGTTTCTGTTGTTATAAACCAAGAGCCTTGACTGATATAGGTGGATATTACTCATTCCCCCATATGGAAATCAAAACTTTAGAGAGGTTAAGTACCCACAAAATAAGACATAACCAAGGCGTGTTTTTTCCAGTCCAGCCCACAGCAATAGCCAGAACTGAAAAGATCTCCCCATGAAGGAAAACTGCTCAAATCAAAGATGCTGTTAGATTAATGAAGAGAAAAGTCATTGCACAATAATTTAACAGATGACGAGGAAAAATCTTTTTTTTCCCCAACAACATTTCCCAAATCTGCTTATCAGAATCAACCACCAGAGTGGAAAGCACTGGAATGCAATACTTTCAACCCTCTTCATAACAAAACCTGTTTCCTTTCTCTGTCAGAGCATGCCAGAAAGAAATGCTGTGCCTAAGAAAGCAAAGAAAAAGTCAAAGGACGGTGTCTTTTTTCCTCCTGCTAGAATGTGGAAACAATCTTTTGAATAATTAGTTGACTAAGGGCCATCACTCCAGGGAGACCCCGGTTCCTGTCTATCACTGAACAATCGCGGGAGGTGCACCAACTCCAAATCAACAAGACCAGCCCTTTCAAAAGAACACGGAGTTGGCTCCGACACTGTTGTTGATTGGGGCAACACCCTGCCACTTCCTCTCAGAGATCTTTGGACTGGTCGTCTTGCATGCAGTGGGCGCCCAATAAATGCTTACTGGGTGAATACATTTTTTAAATCCTCACCCAAGGATAAGTTTATTGATTAGAGAGAGAGAAACATTGATGTGAAGAAGAAACATCTTACAACCTTTTGTTGTACAGGACGACGCTCCAATCATCAGGCACCAGGGCTGATGAATACATTTTTGTCATTCCTATATTAAGAGTGCAAAGCCATCTAACTGGAGTTCAGATCCTAAGTTTATGGGGGATCTGAAAAATAGAAATTATTTTCATCTTTTTTGAGGCGGCTGGGAAAGCTTTAGTGTCTTCTCTCATTCACTTTTGTTAATGCCCCGAATTCCATTCCCTAATGTTGTTACTGCAGAAGATGAGCTGAGAGCAAAATAAGCATAACTGCCTTATGCTTATTTTGCTTTCAGCTCATCTTCCGCAGTGGTTCTCAACCTGTGGGTAGCGACCCTTTGGGGGTCAAATGGCCCTTTCACAGGGGTCACCTAAGACCATCAGAAAACACATATATAATTACTATTGTTTTTGTGATTAATCACTATGCTTTAATTATGTTCAATTTGTAACAATGAAATTGGGGGTCACCACAACATGAGGAACTGTATTAAAGGGCCGTGGCATTAGGAAGGTTGAGAACCATTGTAAAGGATTCCTAGCAAAGATAGACAGAGATAGAGAGACAGACAGAGACAAAGAGTTAGAAGACATCTCACATTTTACTTCTCTACCATTGCCAGATACAGATAATAGAGTTGGCATTGCTGCTTAATAATATTCTCTTAGCAGTCATGCAGTTTTTTTTTAGGTTTTTTTTTTTTTTTTTAGTTTTGCTTATAAACAAATATAAAAATAACTAGTGGCCTGGGGCACGAAATT
>NW_006285129.1:1419708-1428826 GCF_000327345.1 Myotis davidii | reverse complement strand
CTAGAACAGCTCTCAGATAACAGCCACCACGGCATTCGGATCACAGTCCTACAACAGCAAGGAACTAAATTCTGCCAACAACCCAAATGAGCAAGGACCTTCCCCCAAAGCCTCCAGAAAAGAACCGTCCCTGGATAACTGGATATTAGCCCTGTGAGACCATCCATGTCAGACTTCTGACCCATGGAACGTTAAGATAACACATATGGGTTGTTTAAGCCTCTAAATCTGTGGTAACTTGTTACAACAGAAAACTAATACAAGATACAAGCCCTCACCTAAGAGTTCAAATTCACTATAGAAACAAGAAGACAGGCAACACAGGAAGTGAGCCTACTCTCATTGCTATTGGTCGTTTATTCTCCTCTTTACTTTCCTGACCAGCTATAAAAGTCCCTACTTATCTCTCTGGAGTGACTACTAGCATCTCCTCTCCTGAGTAAAATTCCTCCAGAATGAGTGGGCGATTGGGTGTGGTTGTGGGCAGGTCAGTATCTGAGCTCATGAAGAACATACTAGTAGCTTCTATGAGTCACGGAATGTCGGAGCTCGTTGGGATCTGGAGCTCATCTAGTCCAGTGTTATTCAGTGAAGAACACAGATGCCCAAGAGAGGTAAAGTGACTTCCCTGGAATGCAGAGCGAGCTGCTTCAGAACTGGGACTCTAAGCCTGGTCTTTCAGCTTCCAGCTCAGGACCTGGTTCCCATCACACTGGTGGTTACCAGCCCTGAATGTGCACAGTTACTGGGGGAACCTCTTAAAAAAGCACTGATGCCAAGCTCCCGCCTCCAGAGATGCTGATTCAACTGGTCTGCAGTGGGGCCCAATCAGCATTATTTTTTAAAAGCTCTTCTATTCTAATGTGCTTTATATTGATCCTCTGAATTTTGGCCCCTTCTTTGCACAAGCTGAATTCTACTTAAAGGTCCAGGTTAATAATTCACATCCAATATAACAAAGAGACCAATACCAGTCTTATTCCTGATTACTACAGGCTTTTTTAGCAAAGTAAAAGCAAAATATTTCATTGGCTTTCCACATATTCTTTCCTAAAAGAAGTTCCCGTTTTACCTGTGTTTGTTTAACCTTGTCACATAGAACCTTATGCTACTAAGAATTCCCGATATCTGACATCACTCAGCCACTTAGAATTCCTGGCATCTAACATCATTCAGCCTGTGCTGCCAATCTTTCTTCTTCCTCCCCATGCCTCCGGGAACTAAAGTTTCTCTCTCAAATGCAATCCCAATAACTGACAGCCCTCTACCTGGTGGGCTGCCTGTACCACCTTTGGCCTGCCGTGGACACCTTCCACACTGTGCTCAATCTTCGAGCAGCAGCTAAGGTCTTCCTCCCTGAAGGTCTGCTATTGAAACCAGCCCACGCCAGGGTGAGGTTGTTGGTGTCCTCCAATGTGGCACTGGTGCACAGAAAAAGCTATTTGCACATGCTCTGATTTTTAAGATTAACATTCGGTTTAAAGTTACATTTAAGAGCCCAGTATTTCTAGTATGTATCTTCATATTCTAGTTATCAACCAAGCATAATTCAACACTCACTTTTAAGGCGTGCCTTCACAAATTAATTAAATTCCATTGAATATTTTAAAACTGATTTTGTAGATTTAGTATATTTTTCCCTCTTAGATTCCTTTTCTGATTCATGAGACCTTCCATTGGGCTCCCAAGTAACTGTAATGTCAATGCCAATTTGTCAGAGCCTTCATGCCTGATGGAATTATGTTATAAACTTTTGCACTTTGTCGCATGATTTGAGTTGATTGCATTCTGTATTCTTCTTGTCTTTTCCTTGCTTGGCAGGGCCATTACTCATACATTTTTAAATAGCCCGCTTTGGATTCTTCATGGCTCACCTGGTTTTATTTGGCTCTTGCTACTGACCATCCCACTATGTGCTATAGCACCCACACTAGTGCCTTGTCTTGTCCCTCTCCTGGCCTGTCCTAACTTACCTACACAGACAGAGTTCCAGTGCTGACACCTGACCTCTGCCCTGTTGCTCTTGTCTTTCCCCTTCCAGAAAGCCCTCATCCTTGCCTTACCCATCCATCGAGTCCCAACTCAAATCCCACCTTCCTTCACTACAGCCCATGTGGTTTCTCCCTCCACACACGCATTGCCCATTGGCGGTACTATTCATTTAATATTACCATGTGCATCAATCAGATTTTGCTAGCCATTTTTTCCTTTTTTTTTTTTTTTGTCTTCTCTTACCCAGATTAGAAACTCTTAGAAGGCAAGGGTTGTGTTTTTTAGCGCTTCCCTGCTTATGGCCTACCATGGTGCCTTGGGAACAACAGCTTAAAAGACCTAATTGGGTGAGTGAGAGGTTGAATTTTATTAGCATGTCATTCCTAGAGGGTATGTCTATGTTCTGCTCCTGCCCAACATGCCATGGGTCGGCAATGACAAGTGAGCATTACTAATTCAGTTATCACTTGAGACCTATGGCACATCCTGTCAGCAGACAGCACATAACCTGCTTCTCAGCTTGCTTGATGCAGATTTCCTGACCTCAACCAACTAGTAAATTGCAGCGGAGTCACATCTGGTATAGGTTTTCCATCCTGAAATTATAATGCCTACAGTGGTTCAAACACTTCTAGCTGAAAAATGTCCTCCCGTGTTTTTAACCCGAACTAAAAATAAAATGCTGAGTCAATATGTTTAAGCATGCCCCACTTGTGGACCATGAAGAGACCGGGCATGGGAGAAGCAGCAGCTCACAAAAGCCTTTTGCTGGATAGTTGTGTCATGACTTCACAGGTAAACAGATCTTACTTCTGTCAGAACTAATTTGCAGTTTCTTGCTATACACGGAGGAGCAAAAGAGTACCTATAGCTCCCTCTAGCCCGAGGAAGGAAAGAAGAGAAAATGTCCACAAGACAAACGAACCTGAGCTGTCTCTGGTTTACTGCAGGAACCAGGAGTGTCTCCCCACTAAACTATTGGTCTGGTTGGCCATTTTAATTGAAAGCAGTTGCCCTCTCCCCACCCAGCCAGGAGTATGACTCATCCCATGTCCTCCAAGCCAACTGTTTTACAAAATACTCTTCATCACCATGGCAACAGCCCAGCATCTGCCCTCACTTGGGTGTGGTTAGACTAAATACTACCGCTTTTTTTTCCCCTGGTATCTGTTTGTTTCACTAGTTATAAATTTGAAACATTAATCACCGGAAGAGGCCACTTGGCACAAAGCAGAGCTGCCACATAGCTATACAAGAAGCAAAGATAAAATGGGGAAATGCAAAAATAACACAATTAACTTTCTGTTAACAGCTACTATTCGCTGTGACTTAGTTACAGACAACACTGAACCACCTGAGAACGTTGGGAAACAATAGAATGATAATTATTGAGGTCTATGAGGCACCCTTAACCCACATAGCATCATGTATTATTATTCCCCGTTTTATAGATGAAGCAACTGAGACACAGAGCTTAAGGTTACACAACTGGTAAGTAACAATGCCAGGATTCAAATTCAGGCAATCTGATTGCAAAGACCCACACTCTTAACCTCTATCTGATCACCTCAGATTATAGGAGAGGAAGGCACTCACAAGTTGTTTGGTTGGGATTTTTGTTTGTTTGTTTTGGCCAACTCAGGTTAAATTCTATCATGCTTTAAAGACTAAAACAGGATGGATTTCTAATTTAAGAGTTAACTGCTAAGGCCCTGGCTGGTGTGGTACAATGGATAGATCATCAGCCCACGCACCAAGGAGTCACGGGTTCAATTCCTGGTCAAAGGCATGTACCTGGATTGCAGGTTCAATCCCCAGCCCCAGTCAGAGTGCTTGCAGAAGGCAACCAATCAATGTATCTCTCTAACATCAATGTTTCTCTCTCTCTCCACCCCCTCTCCTACTCTTTCTAAAGACTAATGGAAAAAATATCCTCATGTGAGGATTACCAAAAAGAGAGAGAGAGAGAGAGAGAGAGAGAGAGAGAGAGAGAGAGAGAGAGATAACTGCTAAGTAAGCAGAAAGTGAAGAAGCGGTATAGTAGAGTCTTGGCTACTACCATAGTCATGCCTCACTCACAGATACATGCAGAAAGTTCTGTGTTTGGTGCCCATCAACCTAAATCCTCCTTACAGTTGGCAACTTCAGCCTCTTTCACAGCCACAGATTCTGCCCACTTTGCCAAAGCATCCCCCAAATCTCACCCATCATCACAAGAGGGCTCTGTGGGGGACAGATGAGCACAAGTCCATTGCCATTACTGGAAACACAATTCGCAGGCCCTGTCCTAAGGACAGAGGGCCATCAGGTCATGCAGGACAGCCTAAGTCCTGAAGAAATGTCCTATTTGCCAGGATGCCCCAGGCTGTTTGAATTGTTTGGCTTCCAAAAGGCTCTTAGCTCTGGGTCCAGAACCCATTATCTGAGGCTTAGGATAAAAAAAGGAGGCAATGACCACATTCACTTAATGCGCAGCTCAGAGCGGAGGTGTGGTTGAACCTAAATGCAAAAGCTAACGGAAAATGACGTGAAATCACTTTTTTAGGCACTGAAGTAATTTAGGTGCTCTGTCGTGGTTGGCTAGCAATTTCTTAGGTGTGATTAGGGTCATCGCAGGTAGCATGGAGTTCCTCCAAGCTTACAGCATTATCGTATGTCATCATGCAAAAGCACTGTGCCACAGTAAGCAAGTGTGCGAGGTGCATCCCCATGTTAGGCCTGCCTCGGAGAAGTCAGCCAATTGTGATTGCCTGGAATGCCTCTCATTGTTGGGGTGCAGCCCCTGCGGCTGGACTGCTGGGCTCATACTTCACCTCGGCCTTCAATTAGCTGTGGGACTGGGTGAGTTACTTTGCTTCTCTGTCCCTCAGTTTCCTTACTCACAAAAGGGGGTTAGTAATAGTTCTTACGTCTTGGCATCGTTGTGAAGGCCTACGACACTAATTCATGCCCAGGGCTTGTAACATTTCCTGGGACATGCTGCCACGCATTTCAATCTTGGATTTAAGAAACGTGCCAAAGGGACCTCAACCGAATGTTGGAGCCCTAACAGGGTGAAAAGTCAAGCACAAACACTTTTTAAAAGTAATTCTGGTCACAGTCCCAACCAAGTACCGGATCAAGTTCAAAAAGGGGGTCAGCCCTGGCCTGTGTGGCTCAGTTGGTTGAGCGCCGTCCCATGCACCAAAAAAGTGGTCAGATGGATTTCAGGAAACAAACCATAAACCGCTTTGTTTGCTAAGAATCCACTAATGTAGGGATGGTCAGCTCTGAGGAAGATACCCAATCTCTACTGTTTTAATTCACAACTCTCTTTTCCCACTCAATGGCAAGAGTGTTTAGTTCCATCCAGGAGTTACATTAGTTATGTTTTAGGAGGATTTCTTATATTCTCACTCATCTCTTCCCCAGCGAGGTCAATGAGGCACCCTGGAGTATTTCAAAACCAGGCTTTGCCTCGATGTAGTAGAAAAGGGAAAAGACACGCCATAGAAATGCTATTTGACTGGAGTCATTTTCCTAACCCAAGAACTTCCTTTTAGAATTTTTAGCTAAATGTCCCAATACACAGGCATGTAAATACATTCTTGTCCACTAGCTTGAGATCTTTCTGAAGAATGGGCTTAAAGCCGCTATGACTGGTAATAGTATTTACTCTCCAGCTCAGCGGCAGGGGTTCTTGATGATGTGACTTTCAGTGACATTGCTTTACTGGGTTCTTGCCTCCCAGCTCCTCCACATGGGACGGGCTGGACACATGTTGGCTAGCACTATTGCTAAATGCAGGCATTGGGTAAGCTGGGCAAGATGTTCTACACACCAGGTAACAGCTAACTCAGATGCCTTGGAGCTGGACAGATCACAAGTAAATGAAGAGAGCGAGCCCATGGGGACAACCCTACCTCAGTTCCAGTCTGTTGCGGCCATGTAGGAAACAGGGCAGGGAATCTTCAGATGTTCCCATATTTTCAAGAGGAGCCAGAAGTTGAGGTTGTTATAGAAAATCTGATTCTAAGGCTGCTAAACTATTAATTTACTAACTAAATATTTTAAAGCATTGCATGGATGACCAAATGTGTACATACCATGAACTGCACCACCTCTGGCCATTAATGACACCCCCTGCACATGACCTTAAAGCACTCATCATATTAAGTTCATGTCCGTGTTATTATTTGCTTTGGTTGCCCACTGGCCTGCTTGCTGTACACCCATCATCTCATTTCATCTCCCACAACAACACAATAAATTAGGGACTAATGATACTATCTCCATTTACAGAGAAGAAAACTTGAGTCTGGAAGAATTGGAGTAACTTACCCAAGGTCACAGACAAGTGCTCCGGGGATCTGCCCTGGGGCAGCCATGCACTCTAGCTGCGGGGTGTGACTCCACTAGCACCTTTGCCCTACTGTCCTGGGTTCCATTGAGCTCATCTCTCAGACCAGGGGTCCTAATACATTCAAATACAGTGTGGTCAGATGTTAACCACTCAAAACATAAAATATACTTAATTCTTCTTTAGTGAAGGACAGCAGTATTAGACTTTTGCCAATGACTGTAAAAGCCACCATGAAGCAATTCCATGCCATAGATCCAAATGTCTGAACTTGCAAAATTTGGCAAAAAAACAAACAAACAAAAAAAACCCACAAAAAACAAAACAGTGTTATGAGTAATGCCAAACATAAGGGAGAAGGAAGGGAAAAGGTACAGCATGGAGGACTATTGGATTTTTGTTTTCCCATAATAGTGGTAAGAATTAGAGACTGTAAAAAGAGAGGAAAAATCTGTATGAAGCTGGTTTTAATTTTTTTTTTAACTCCTTACAATGGCATATAATGGTAGTTACCAAGCAACTGTAACCAAGTTACTATATCAGTGATGAAAATACAGCACACACACAAACCTGATCTTTCCAATGAATAGCCCCTGACTCATTTTCACCAGTCCTGAACACCACTGTTCACAGATGTGCAGCAGCTATGATATCATCATTTCTCCCAGTGAGCCAGAGGGAAAGAAATTGAGTGTGTGTGTGTGTGTGTGTGTGTGTGTGTGTGTGTGTGTGTAAATGAGAAATGGGGCAGTGGAGCTGGGCAGGAAGTCAGATGATTCTGATTAATTTCCCCAGCAGCAGGCTTAGTCAGATTAGTTGAGGACACTGATAAATTTTAATAGAGCCACCCTGTATTTTGAGGGAACTGATTCAAGACTGACCAGCTCTACCCAGCCAGCATGGTTCAGTGGTTGAGCATCCATCTATGAACCAGGAGGTCACAGTTTGATTCCTGGTCAGGGCACATGCCCAGGTTGTGGGCTCGATCCCCAAAGTGGAACATGCAGGAGGCAGCCGATCAAGGAATCTCTCTCATTATTGATGTTTCTAGCTCTCTCTACTGCTCCATTCCTCTCTGAAATCAATAAAAAAAATATATTTTTTAAAAAGATTGACCAGCTTCTATTATAAAGCGGTGAGGTGCAATGGGTTACTCACACGGGCTCTAGCATCAGACTGACTTGGTTTGAATTCCAATTTCTTTATTTATTAGATATGTTTATGTTGGTACCTAATGTGATGGGCAGAATAATGCAGCCCCCACCAAAGATGTTCATGTCCGAATCCCCAGAACCCATTGCCCAAAACACGGCCAAGGGGAATTTAGGTTCCAGACAGAATGCAAGTTACCAATCAGCTGACCTTGGACTAGGAATTATCCAGGTAGGCCAATGTAGACAGCAGAGTCCTTAGAAGTCAAAGCGAGGCAGAAGAGTGAGAGTTAGAGGAAGATGTGATTGTGAAAGAAAAGTACAGAGAGGTTCAGCACTGATGGCTTTAAAGGGGCCATACCTAGAAGCTAGAAAGGGCAAAGAAACAGATTCTCCCCTCAAGCCTCCAGGAAGGAAAACAATCCCGCTGACTTGGAGATTCTAACCCAGCAGGACCTGGGTTAGACTTCTAATCTACAGATCTGTAAGATAACAATACATTGCTGTTGTTTAAACTGCTACGTTTGTGGTGACTTATTCAAGCAGCAACAGAGAACCAATATAACTGAAAATACAAAATATTATTAAATGATAAAAATAAAATTCAGAACATACAAGTACACACACACACACACACACACACACACACACACACTGCCCACAGCTGGGTTTAAATTTCGATGGGAAATGAAGAGTGTAGAGCTGATGCGTCAGTGACTCAACAGGGACCAGCCAGACCAGCGACCACAGGTCAGGGACCTGGGCCCAGCCCAACTCCACAACAGACGTGAAGTTCTTAAGATTCTTATGAATCAGTCCTTTCTTTGGGCCTCAGCTTTTCTCATTCAGATAAGAAATATTTACAGAACACCTGACACTGGGCTGGGCTGGGCTTTAATGGAGTAAAAAAATGAGTCATTGTCCTTGGCCTCAAGGAGAGTCTCAGTCACTCTGGAAGAGAAAGGAGGTGACCAAAGGCTGTCTGAGGTCTCCTCCTGCTTTAACAGTCTATGAATCCACGAGTTGAAAGATAATTCCATGCTTACTACCTTTTATGAATGTGTGTGAGGTTGCCTGAGTTCACAAATATTTTCGGTTGCAGGAAACAGTCATGTGAAATTGGAGCACTGAAAATATTTCTCTAAAACAGCAAAGGAAATCACAATCTCTGTTTCTCTTAATTAAAAACATCAGTTAAACATTCCTTTATTTCCAGACTAAAGTGTAAGTATTGCTATTATGTTCAACTAGAGGCCCGGTGCACAAAAATTTGTGCACTCGGGGGGCGTCCCTCAGCCCGGCCTGTGTCCTCTCACAGTCTGGGACCCCTCGGGGGATGACCACCTGCTGGCTTAGGCCCGCTCCCTGGGAGATTGGGCGTAAGCTGGCAGTCAGACATCCCTCTGGCAGCCCGGGAGCCCTCGGGGGATGTCCACTTGCCAGTGGGGAGCAGGCCTAAGCTGCAGTTGGACATCCTTAGCGCTGCTGAGGAGACGGGAGAAGCTCCCACCACCACCACCTCCGTGTACTGGAAGCCGTCAGCCTGGCTTGTGGCTGAGCAGAGCTCCCGCTGTGGGAGCACACTGACCACCAGGGGGCAGCTCCTCCATTGAGTGTCTGCTCCCTGGTGGTCAGT
>NW_006285129.1:1414032-1419451 GCF_000327345.1 Myotis davidii | reverse complement strand
TGCATAATAATGTTTGTAAGCACCTTCATGATCTTCTTACCTTCTACACTTCTTCCATCCTTCCCATCCCCATTCAACTCTATGCTCCAAACACTTCCAATATTTTGTGCACAGTATTTCTGCTACCTACTAACTCTTCTTCATTTCTTTTGTAAAAAAATATATTTTATTGATTTCTTACAGAGAGGAAGGGAGAGGGATAGATAGTTAGAAACATCAATTAGAGAGAAACATCGATCAGCTGCCTCCTGCACACCCCCTACTGGGGTTTGCCTGCAACCAAGGTACATGCGCTTGACTGGAATCGAACCTGGGACCTTTCAGTCTGCAGGCCGATGCTCTATCCACTGAACCAAACCAGTTATGGCTGCATGTTTCTCTTTTATTAGATTAGATTACTTTTAATTCCATGTCTCCCCCAACCCTAACCCCACCCCCTCCAAAAAGCCAGTGAGTACTTACTATTACTCTTCTCTTGATAGTAATTATTAGTTTATAATATCAGTGCTGCTGTGTTACCTTTCATTTACATGTATAGAGGCAATCTTAAATGAGTACATTTTAAGACAAATTTGAAGTTCTTAAAAATAAGAGAAATAATCTAAAGGGAGAGAGAGAAAGAGTAGGGAGGAGAGTGACTTATAAGGAACAAAGAAGCTAAGTTAATGTAGGAAACAAAATGTAATTGTGGTGGACAGGATTAGGAAGAAAGTTTAAAGATAACACTAAAACAAACAAAAAAATTTTTAAAAACAAACAAAAAATTTTTTTAAAGAAAGAGAAATGTGGTAGGAAAACAGCTAGGAGGAAAATGAGGTGGCACTTTCCCTCTGTAAGCCTCGCTCTGTTTTATTCCTGTCCCACATCCCCCACACAGAGACGCCCTGTCCCAGTGCCCTTCGGCTTCTTTCTGAATTGTGCTAAAGGCCCCTGAGAACCAGGTCCAATGGTCCTCTGATGCCCCCTGCAGGGTTCTCAAGGCAATTTGCTCTTCTTTTTTTTTTCTTTCTTTTCTTTCTTTTTCTTTTTCTCTTTCTTTCTTTCTTTTTTTTTTAATGTGATTTACCAGACCATACTTAACCTTTGTATAGAAACCTGGGTCCAATAATGACTTAGAGCAACAACAGATTTCAACAAGTATGGTTCTGGAAATTACTTTCATATCAGGCTTTGGTATTCCCCATATTAATGAAATGAGAGATTTCATCATGATTTATAAAAGACTGGCTGTGTAGTTTACTGTGATTTAGTCAAAATGCATGGACCTTGTCAAGAAGACCTGGCTTTGAATTCCTTCCCCATCACTTACTAGCTGTGTGCTCCAGGGAAAATTCATTAATCTCTTATTAATCCTTGCCTGAGGATATCTTGCCATTGATTTTTAGAGAGAGTGGAAGGGATGGGAAGAGACAGAAAAACATCAAAGCGAGAGAGACACATGGATTGGCTGCCTCCTGGAGGTACGTGCCCTTGACTGGGTTCAAACCCAGGAACCTTCAGTCTGTGGGCCAACATTCTATCCACTGAACCAAAACAGCTAGGGCTGTTTCCTTGCATTTAAAAGGGAGCTATCAAGATAGATCTTATAGGGCTGCTGTGAGAGTTAAATGAGATGTTATGGGTATATAAAGGGCTTCATTCAGCACCTGGTAGCTCCTCAGTAAGTAGTAGCTTTTATTACTTTAGTCCAGTGGTTCTCAACCTTCTGGCCCTTTAAATACAGTTCCTCATGTTGTGACCCCAACCATAAAATTATTTTCATTGCTACTTCATAACTGTAATGTTGCTACTGTTATGAATCGTAATGTAAACATCTGATATGCAGGATGGTCTTAGGCAACCCCTGTGAAAGGGTCTTTCGACCGCCAAAGGGGTCTCGACCCACAGGCTGAGAACCACAGCTTTAGTCCAAAGAGAAAAGTATATTGTTAAGAGCTCTAGGTCCCTTGTGATACCAGAAGCCAACTCATAATAATAATCAGGTGTTACTGCGCTGCTAACAGTCCTTCAGTGCCTCCTCACTTAAACCCTAAGCTCATTGGTATGGATGGTCATAGTCTTTCAGGATACTGAAGGTCCTGCCCATTTCCCCAGCTCCTTACACCCCCTCCTAACAAATACCCAAACCCCACAGAAACTACTGGTAATTCCATGAACTTGCCAAATGATTCCACACTCTCCTTTGGCATGAAAATCATTCTTGGATGCCCTGCCCCTGCATGTTCACTTCCGCCTCATTTGCTCCTGCTAACCCTCAAGACTTAACTCAAACTTCACTTGCTCAGGGATTTCGCAACTCATACAAGAACAATTTCACTAGGAATCGACTGCAGCTTTCTTTTTCAAGTCTGGTAAGGCATTTGGATTAGTGTCTAATCCTAAATGGTTTTCTACAATAGTAGAGGCAGTATGGCTGACAGTAATGCCACAACTACAGAAGTGGATTTGTTTCTTGGGTCACATGTTGGTGCCTTAAAATCTGTATTGAACATTTATAAGTATTTGTAAATGGTGCTGTTACTACTCATGACATACCAAAGCAAAAATAAGCTTTCTTAAATTAGAATCCTGTAAAGAATGCTGCTTATCCAGTTCAGCTGACCCCACTCATTACCAGAATCTTCATCTAACAGCTTGGTCAGGTCCATCGATCCAGCTGCCTTTGCATTACAAATATGGGGATCCTTAACTCTGAGTTCAACAAAAGCAATATTGAAAAAGAACAACCCAGCATTCTGTAATAAAACCAATATAGCAGAATCTTCTCAGGAATGCATCATAACATCTGTAAAACTCTACGTTTGATGGTGTAGGCACCACAACATATCACTTTCTCCATGCATTCCATCTACAAATAGAAATGATAATGGCTATTTCACACAATTATCCTAGTGATTAAGTGCAGATAAAAAGTGGGGACTTACCAGCATCTAAATGGTGTATGAATCCAATGGAATTGATGAAATAACCTGGAGAGAAAAAGTTGGGGGGGGGGGGAAGGGCCCAACCTCCTTCTAAATGTTTCCCATTCATTTGTTCATTCACCAAGCATTTTCTGAGTGTCTATGGTCTGCCAGTTACCATGCTAGACACCAGGGATGCAGAGACTTGGAGAAAGCTTATCGTCCCCTAAGGGATTCAGCACAAAAATATGTGCTTAATTACAAACGATGATAAGTGCTTTAAAGGAAAAATTCCAACTACTATGAGAGAAAATGAGACTGAGGACCAAATTCAGATGAAATAAAACATTGTATGTAAAGCAATTTAGCACAGAAGCGGACACATAGTAAACACTTTGGTCAAGGACAGTCCCACTAAGAAAGTGACAATTATGCTGAGACCAAAGGATTAGTAGGAGTTAGTCAGGTTGGGAGTCAGGGGGAGATGGGAAGGGCACTTCCAGCTCAGGAACAACACACAAGAAGGCCCTGGGGCTGCTAAGAGCCTAGGGTATTCCAGGACCTGAAAAGGGACCTGTGTGGCTAGAGCACTGACAGTTAAGAAATTACAACAGCCTCTACCTGGCTCCCCAACATAGAAATCTCCTTACCATATGTGATTAAAATGACTCGAAGAACCACACAACACTAGATACTAAATCAAGATGGTAATGATACAAATGAATTGTACCTGCCTGAAAATGAGACTGAAGTCTGCGGGTTCTCTTTCCAACCTCTGTTTTCAATCATCCTTCTCCTACTACACAAAGGAAAGGCAAACTCTTCATCCAGAATCTCACTTCAGGTTGCCAATACATTCTTCCTGAGGAAAAGTCCAGTGACAACAAACCTGAGAGAGATTCACCAAGAAATATTAAATGGGGCAGCAACTTATCATCATCCAGGTTGTGTATAAATGCAACTTAAAATGTATAAATTTAACTTAAAATTCAGAAGTAAAATGGTTATCAGAGAGATACCTATTAACATCATTATTTGAGTTGAAAAAGACAGACTTTTTCTAATAGAAACTCCAATTTGGCTGACTGTTTTTCCAGTGAGGATTAATTTCGACAATTAATTCATATGGTGAGCATTTTCCAAAACTTGAATGAGCTAAATCTGCAGCCCCAACATTTTGATGAAAATAAATTGAAAGTGCATATTCATTATACAAGTCACAAAAGATTATGAACCTTATAACTACTTAAGTTTATGAGGAAACTCTTAGATATCAACTTTAATAAGTACAAGAATATAAAATTTTTCAAAATTATTTTAAGGTTATGCTAGCAAAAAACAAAATGTGGAGACCACTAGCTTACATGAAAAACTTAAGAGTATCTGCTACCTAGATGGGGTGGTTGGGGTGTGGAACAAGGAGACATCAAAAGGAATCCCTAGGTTTCTAACCAGGAAATATAAGTTTGAACGTCACTCAAAATTCTTGTATGTTCATGGTTCATTAAGGCACATCAAAACCAAATGGGGAAAAAAATGATAAAAATAAAATTGTAAAAGCATCCAGAGGAAGAAGGCAGATCATGTATAAAGATAAGAGCGACATCGGATTTATTACCAAAAATAATGCAAGTGATAATATAGTAGAGGAATATCTTTAAAATACTGAAAGAAATACTGTCAACACAGAATCCTATACTTAGCAATAATCTTTCAAAAGTGACAGCAAAAAAATAATGACATATTCAAACACATGAAAGCTGAAAAGAATACATTACCACACTACAGACTACAAGAAGCCACAGAAAACTACACTGTAAGAAATATAAAGGAAGGCTCAGGCAGAAAAAAAATGAGCCCAGATGAACCCTGGCTGGGTGGTTCAGCTGGTTGGAGCCTCATCCCACACATCATAAGGTTGTAAGTTCAACTCTGAGTCAGGGAGACCTTCTTTGTAAAGGACATAGCAGAAGGCCAGGTAACTTCTAACTTCGTGATTCCTACGGAAAGAGAAGGTCCTGGCAATAGTAAAAGCGGATATACACTCTTTTTCGTTCTCACAACAAGCAAAAGAGGAAACAGAGGCCAGGTGCAGTTCAGGTATCTATCTGTACAAGGTGTTACGGGGTGGAGGGGAAATTTGAACTCAGGTTTGTCTCCAAAGCCAGAGATAACACATCCTTCAGATGTTCCTACGATTTCGAGTTCTATTTGGAGAAGCCTGACTTCAGGACTTTTAGCTCCGCGGAAAGGTTTAAGGGGGTGTGTGTGGGAGGGCTGGGGCGTGGAGAGGTGGACAAGGGCATTTTAAGCATACACTCTGCACCCAGAAAGCTCTCGGTAAGCCAATACGAGGGTCTTGCCCATGGCCGCCTGCGAGGAAACACTTGATTCCTGCAATGCACTGTGTGTGCTCCTACCCGTCCCAGGGCCTTCAGTCTTCTGCCGGAGGGACCCTCGCTGGGGAACAAAACTGCGCGGAGTTCGGGGGCGCGGGAGCCAGAGGAAAGACGGCG